>NC_090751.1:202274-224774 GCF_036898095.1 Palaemon carinicauda
CCTGTCAGACATTCTCCTTTCAACTGTAACCTCAGAGATGATTGTCGTTGTTGGTCTCAGAAGTCCTTCTCTGGAAGCCGGTCTTTCTCCACACTGGACACACAGAGCTGGCCTGACATCTTCATCTAACTGTTCTCTGCTTCCACCCAAGAACACATTGTCTGAACCCGGGCTCAGAGAGCGAAGAGACTCAGCACTTCTGGAGTCTTTAGGTTGAGCAATTGTCAAAAGTTTGCTTCCAGGAAGTTGCAAAGGCCTTTCCCTGGATGTTGGACTTTGGCTTTCTTGTCTAAGATATCCAGTGACAGGACCAGAAGGTCGGAGGAGGTCTTGACCTTCTGGTCCTCGACCGAGTATCTCAGCAGAATAACGCTTGATAATTTCTGATGATTCTACTACTGAACTTATGGAAGACTCACTTAATCTCTTTTTAGAATCACTTTGCTTTGCTAACCTCGATGGACTTTGACGCTGATGAACTTCCACTGTATGAGCCATTGATCTCTCTAACCTACTAGTTATCGAATCCCGTTCTGGACTTACTTGCTTAATCTCAGTTTTCACAGGGCTATGTCTTGTTTGCTTTGCTGGACTTTCTTTTCGTCTTTCAGTATATCTCTGATCATCTGTTCCTTTGCCTGGGCTCTGTCTTGGACTCTGCCTTGGGCTTAATTGTTTGCCTGGACTTTCTGCGCGACGCCCAGGGCTTCCACTTTTCATTCCAGGAACCTCCTTAGAGCGCTTACCTGGACTGCGGGCTTTGGGAGGAATTCTAGGTCCATCTGAAAAAGAATCGTCAGATGTGTCAACATCTATTGCCCTATCAGGAGTTCCTGGAGTTCTAACAGGAGTCCAGTCTTCGAGCCTGAATCCCTCATGCATAGCTGGACTTCTTACCATACCCGGAGTTGTTACTTCTTCTGATTTTCGTTTAGCTTTATCTCGTTTACCAGAAGGTGGCGTCTTCTCTTTAGATGGTGGACTCTCACCCTTGCTGTGTGATGCTACAATATCTTCTACACTTGCTAAGTCAATCTTCACTGACTTTTTAGGTTTTTCAAATAGTTTAAGTTTCTTTTCAACATCACCTGTTTTTAGATTCTCTGGCTCAGGCCATGCTGGAGCTTCCCCGAACATTGTGACACCAGGTGGGAAATCTAATTTTAATGTTTGTTTAGCTTTTTCTCTTTCCTCTTCTGACCAGGACTTATCACCTCGGACTTCTGATAATTCACTATTATCATCCTCTTCATAATACTTTGAATATCTTTTAACATCATCTTTTGACATTTTCCCTCCAGAATATCGTTTTTTAATAGCTCCTGTCCTACTTTCCTCGCCAGTCTTTTCTCTCATTATAATAGGAACATCATCTTGGAATTCAGGAAGAGGAGGAGGAATTGGTTCTTCAAGTAATAATCCTTCTCTTAAGTCTGGAGACCTCAGAGCCTGTTCTCTAGATGGTGATAGTCTATCGGGTTTGGGTGGCACTTCTGGCTTTGGTAAAAAGGCTGGTTTCGGTGGTACTTCAGGTTTTGTCTTTGTTTCAGACAATTTATCAGATTCTTCACCTATTGAGTGATCTATGTAATAACTTGCTGAGGTGGTGGTGTCTCCATCAGGAGATGTGAGAGCAGTTTCAAAGTCACTGGTGACACTGAGACCTTCAGTCATGTCACTGTGCTCTTGAAAATCTGCAAGAACTTCACTTGTTTCAGGACTAAGAATTTTAGGTGTTAAAGCTTCATCTTCATAAATGTCATCCATTCCTGGTGGAGAAGAAACATGTCTTTCTTCAAATGAATAGCTGCGGCGAGCATCTAGGCCGTTATTACTGTTTTCATTGGCAGTGATATAATCTTCTGAGGTTTCTGATTGGTCTGTCTGATGGGAATCAGTACGTGATAGGTCAGATTTGGACGTCATTGTATTAGTGGTGCCTGACACAGGACTTCTGGACGTTTCCTGCTCCGTAAAGTGACTACTGGACGAGTCCGACTCTGGCGATGCTAGCTTTCTGGCATCATCCTTGAAATCGGAAGTTTTGATTACTAACTGTGATGCTACCTCACTCTCTTTCATATCTTGAACTAATCTAGCCATTATGTTTTCCTCTATTATTACATCTGCATCAAACTCTCCTTCATCTAAAGCTTCATCTTTTATGGTCATGGAATCCCCACTTCTTATTGAGCTAAAATCATCAATTGAACTAGCAATTGCTTTATCAAATTCACTAGAAGTTGTGCTAGTGGAAACAGGACATCCTTGTGATCCATCAGATATAACATTTTCACTAACACTTGTTTGTTCATCCTCTATGGAAGAAAGGGTGGTAGCACTATGAACAATATTTGATACCCGTAATCTTGGCAACAGCTCATCATCAAGGTCCTCATCAAAGCTCCCACCTGTAGGAAGACTTTTGTGTCTTGTGGAAGGTGTAGTTGCTGCAGATGATGGGTCAGTAAGATGGAAGCTGCCATTTTCAGAATCTGATGTAATGACTTGTGAAGAAGCAGCAAAGGCTTTCTGTACAACAGTTATTTGACTTTCACTCATTGATTCTTCTAAATGGTCTCCAAACTCACCATACCCTGGACCATCACTAGGTGTTCCTAGGTAATGGATTGAAGAGCTATCGTCGGCTGCACTGTATCCCTCCACGATAGATATACTCTCTAAAGATGGACCATTGTCTGCAAGGGAGTCCAGAGATAAGGCTACAAGTTGACTCTTTAGATGTTCTTCACTTCGGAACTCATTTGGATCAAAAGTTTTCATATCAGAATCTGTAGATATTTGGGACATTTTTCTTTCTATAGGTAAAGAAGGAGGAAGAATATCTTTATGAAACATATTCTCATGAAACTCCTCCTCCTCTTCCAGAAATGTATCAGGGCTGAATATTCGACTTCTCGACAAATCTCTTGAACATTCATCAACACATCGAGGTTCAATTACCTCTTCTTCGTTGTCACTAAAACCATTTATATCTACCTCCATATAACCAGAGGCAAAACTTAGTGCTTTCCTTCTTTCAGATAAGATTTCTCCCTCGGACAAAGTCTTATGCAAAAGCCCCCGACGAGGTTTTTGAGGTGATGAGTCAGCATACATTTCCTGATAATTTTGGCGAAACTTTAGAGGAGGAAGTGGAGGACTCTCATCCAAGGGAATTTCGTATGCTGAAAATCTAAGAGGATAAGGTGGTGGGCCCTCCGACATGGCTCTCATTGGTTGTGGAGGATCGGTCAAATCATCCAAATCGTAGATTTCATACTGGAGGCCCTCGTATCGTGCTGCCTCTGACAGACTTTTGACAAGCTTTCTTCGTCCATTACCGTTGGTCTGTGCCCCCTGAGATATCATTTCAGCCTGAGGATTAGAACAAATGTATCAGTGGTATCACCAAAACTCGACATTGTACTACAGAAAATATAAGAAGTATTTTGCACAAAATATACTGCAAATAACAGTTATTTCATCATTTAATATCAAGGTATAAATCTATGAAGGGTAAGTAAGGGTTTATTAAATCAATTGCAAAGTTATTTAAGAAGTACCATCAATGTCAGTCAAATTACATGGATGCACATTTCCTTACAATCTAGTAAATGACCTTAACCCATGTTAAATTAAGTCCGGAAAGGGATGCAAGGTGATCTGAAGACAACAAAATTACAAACTGAGACCCCCCACCTTTTCTGCCCTCGGACTCAGGGCGAGGTGAGGCATTGACTTCCTCACCAGCCCCGTCTCCGTCTGCGTGGCCTGCGTCCTCATGCATGACCGCTTCAGTTTTTCTGCAGAAGTTGCAAGAGGGGAAACTCAACTTTATGAGCAAACGAGAGAGTTAGAATAGGGGTCCAAACTGGATGATAAATGGAGCGTACTAACATTCTCAGGTTATAGGATTTCAGAAAACTGACTGGTAAGGGAAGAGGTCGGTGCAGGTGCAGGGCTGACTTAAAATGAAGGGGATTCACACAGTAATCAGACCAAGTTAGTATGAAACGTAACAGATGCTACAAATACAGGTGAATAGTGACACCATGCAGATCATTCTTTTCCAGGTATATTCAACATCGGGTAGGAAAGAACTAGTGCCTATACACAGGAAACAGAAAAGGTTACATGATGGGTGAGGAAAAATAGTTCATACGTACAAGGTATTAAATATTTCTTAATCACAAATTAAAAACCTTTTATATAATAAAAACTAAAACAAATCCTATAAACCCTGAAGTGAATGTTTTTCATTATTAATAATGCGTCACTAACTTTATCATTGGTAATACTTAGCTAATGTTTTCTAAGTTTCAAATAGACTTGAATTATCTGGCCAAATTTATATTTTGATTGGGAATAAACTACATTGTTGAAAAAACGTCGTAATCACACTATGCGGCAAACACAAAAAATAATTTGCCATTTCAGTAATGGATAACAGCAAGCTTTCTAAACTTTAAATTAAAAAAAATACACTGCATGAAAAAAATCATTACTACACGAGAGAGAAATACTACACTTGATGTATCATTCACTAGTTAATCCTCAAATAATGAAAAAAAAAACTAAGACAATAAGAAATTAATGAAACATGCCCACAAAATAAACTAACATGAGACAGCACAACACCAAGGAATTTGCTATTCAGTCATTAAGTTTGATGATTTCACAGCTATAAGGAAAACAATTTAAAATTCAAAGGTTATTTTTATTCTCGAAATTTCGATTTATGAAGAAAACGGGGTTTCAGATACCGATACTGTTAGACTCTTGTCTGTCGTGTGTGTAACCGTTAATTAAATAATTATCCCAAGAACGAAAGATATTGATGAAGAGTGGTGGACTTTTTTGATAAAAAAAAAAACCGTCAGATGTTGATAGGCCATCATTAAACTTTACTAACCTGGAGATATTAACAAATGTTCTCGTGGAGTTTTTACCAATTTCAAAGTAATGGTGAGGTAATATGTTTATTTGTCGTATATCCGCAGTATCTAATGATAAGATGGTTTGGACTTTAAAACGTTAATTATGTGAACTGTTTTCAAGACAAGAAATATATTAAAAATCATTGCTATCCTTTTAGGGATTCAAGTAACAAATGTAGACTAGAGTGAATAATCTTTGACAGTGCAAATGTAATCAAATTAATTTTGAAATTTGGCTTCAAGTAACCAAAGTACGCCCACATAGTTCTACAATACCCTTCCTTTTTTCTGAAATAACAACAGTTTGAAGGCCTCCAACTACCTGCTCATTTATGTAAGAATTGAATTGCACATGCATTTATTTACTAAGTTTGGGATTTAGCTAAAGCTATATAAAGGTTATGATCTAAAATCTACTTTAGTTTAAATGAAAATGGACTTCATGTAATGTTCCCACTTGAGACTGAAGCCAATTACAGCTTATCTAAACACGACTATTTTTTTCTTTATCTTACAGTACGGCTTTTAGTCCTCCCAACGTGATACTCAGGGCCATCGGCAGGCGCCCACCCTCATTTTAAACAAGGATAAGCATTTCCAACAAGAATAGGCTATATATACTGGATAGCATTATGATGTATTTAAATCATGTAAATAAGATGCCCATAAGTTCCTCTATTTAGGTACATAGGTAGCAAAATAACCTTAGGCCTTGTCCAAACATGCAGTTATCTGGCAAGTACAGTCAAATTCAATGGTCCGATCCTATACACTGAACCTTGCTTTCTTGGTGTGGAGAATTTGTTATGTTTACTAACTTGGGAGTGTTGGTGGCCCTTTGAATTTAACTGTATAGGTAGGGGTGGGCGGAAGCTTGAATGAAAAATACACAGATCGAATGAGACTGTCCAGTTAAACAGGTGACGATGTTGGCAGAACCAGTCTCATTAGAATCAATACAATTTGAAATAAAGCTTCAGCCTGATTCGGCCAGCACTTTCTGAATCTCTGCCTGAGTGGACCCAGCTTAAGAGGGTACAGCCTGCACGCCCTTGATCCAATAACTTTAATTGGAAACAATTTAGTTAAGTCCTGTGAATATTTAATGAACTAGTTGGTAAGTTAGTCCTACCTTACAATTAATAAGCACACAATACAGGGATATTATTTGGATAGCCAGTTCTAGGTCAGGTCAGGTCGAGGCAGGGTCACAGGTACTGACCTTCGATATTGTCAGCCGGTGGAAAGTCATCACCTCGCCTGGCCTCCGAGAAGGCCTTCTTCTTCTTCTTCGATTTTTTGCTTCGTGGAACTTTTACGGGAGGTTCAGAAAGTTGAAAACTGTCTGCCTCTGACTGAACAGCACCTTCAATAACTAGTTTATTCTCTTCTACTGTGTTACCACAGTGTGACTTATCATTACCACTGCACTCACCAACAGAGTCTTTTCTTGTATTTTGGACAGGTTCACAGTGAGATTCATTCTCTTTTGGAATATCATCTTTCCATTGTACCTGCCCTGGTTCATCATCCTCTGTCGAAAACTCATCACCATAATTCTTGAGTATATCTCTGAATATTCTGTCAACCTCTCTCATTTCCTCCTGACAATCACTTTCTTTTATAAGCAAATACTCCTCATAAGCATTTTGCTCACCACCACCTTCACCAACTACATTATCATCATCTCGACTAGAATCATTACCACAGTGGCTTGACATTACTTCACCTTCTTCATCAAAAAACGAAGTGTCCTCTTCTTCTCCTTTTAGTGTTTGGAGTTCTGTTAGGCACCTATCTTGAGCAACCTGCTTCATCTGCTTCTCAATGGAATCCTGTGACACCCTTTTGTCACTCTCATAAGACCTCCACTCAGAGGATAAATTCTCTTCAATTTCATCTGCCCAAAGTTTACGTCTTTCACCTAACTCCAGTTTATTGTCTTGGACGAAATTGTTACTGGCACCTTCATTCTCGATACTTTCATTTAATTCAGAAGATTTGGTAGTCTGTAAGCATGTATCTTGAACATCATTTATTTCAGCTTCCTTGCCACACTCAAACTTATACTTCTTCTTTCTGTTTCTTGGCCTTTTCTTCTTTTTCTTTTCTTCTATTTCAGTGTCTTCACTTTTCCCCTCATCTATTACCGAGCCATCACGGGAATAAGCTTCTCCTTCTATAGACAAATGTTCTACTAGAGATTCTTCCTTCTGTTCCATTACAAGTTGCGTTTGATTTCGATTTTCTTTGATTACCTCTGTCAATTCATTTCTACTTTGGCTTTTATCTTTACGTGCAAGTTCTTCATTTGTCACCTTTTCTGCATCATTACCTAGTTTTTCTTTAATTGGTTTTCTTCTTTTTGGTTTGACAATTGGACCTTCTAATTCTGTCTCTTTAACTAATCCTTGCACTGAGTCTGTAGCCTCTTCAGACTCCTTATTTAGATTCTGAGCACCACCTGAGTTTCCAACATTGCTCTTCATCAAACCATTTCCACTTTTCCATCTTTCATCCTTCTTTCTTGGCCTGACTTTTTTGTATGTGAAAACAATGACCTCTTCATCATCTTCTTCACTTAATGGGCATCCATACTCATTAGCTATAGCAAGTGCCACTGCGTCTCTAGGGTGATACCTGTTACTAGCAGGACTAATTTCTCTGAAATATTCAGGATTGGTGCTACATGGACTTCCATCTCTATACGAGTCATCCTCAGACCTTGTTGTCATGCTAAGGTCTTGAATGTCGCATGAATCTTCTTCATCAAATCGGGAATTTACCTCATCATCGAAGTTGGCATTGTCTTGCGGTAAGTCTCTAAATGATTCTAACATAATTTCATCATCTTGCTTTTTATCATCACCATCGTTAATTTCTTCTAGACTTAAAGGGGGATCTTCACAGGATGATGCTTCATGCACCCTTATTTTCGGAGGTTTGATTTCAGATTGGGTTTCTGAGGAAGAATCCAACTGTTCAAAACTTTTCCCTGAACTTTCGAATTCTTCTGTACCCTTTTCTTCCTCACCTACAATATCTTGCTTTCCTCCGTGTTCTTTTTCTGAGTCTATCTCTTCCCTTTCTGCCTCAATATCTTCATGAGTACTTTCACAGGATGATGCTTCATGCACTCTTATTTTCGGAGGTTTGATTTCAGATTGGGTTTCTGAGGAAGAATCCAACTGTTCAAAACTTTTCCCTGAACTTTCGAATTCTTCTGTACCCCTTTCTTTCTCACCTACAATATCTTGCTTTCCTCCGTGTTCTTTTTCTGAGTCTATCTCTTCCCTTTCTGCCTCAATATCTTCATGAGTACTTTCAGAGAAGGTCTCTCCTATACTGTCAAAATATACTAATGATTGGTGATTATCTCCTTCTGAGAAATGACCTTTGCCATATGGATATCTTAGTTCCCTGAACTGTTTTCTAGCTAAGTACACCCTATCATCCTCTTGGCTTTTTTCTACTAAGATTTCTGTTTCAATCCTTCCTTCATCTTCCTGACTGCCATTGTCAACTGAGGTTTGCAATACTTCTAAGCCGGTTTCTACATTTACAGATGGACAGTAAATGACAGTATCTTGCCTCTTTGACTCTTCATTGCCATCTAAAATCTCAAAAGTTTTATCTTGGGCTCCAAAATACCACCGCTCTGACAATGTTCCCTCATCTACTGATTCCTTTGCTCCTTCTTTTGAAACCCTAATTTGTTGTTCAGTGTTTCCTCTGCTCGCAAGGTCAGAAAACTCTTCAACTTTTGTTGGCATTACCTCCTTTTCTACTAACTTCAACTTGGGCTTTCTCTTCGATTTTACGCTAGTATCCTCAACAAATATAGAAATTTCTTGTTTCTGCTCACTTTCGCTTGTACTTGCATTACTTTCAATTCCATGGTGATCTTCTTGTTCTGACTCTTTATTCTCAGCACTTTCCTTTTCGCCTGAACCAATAACGTCTGCATCCAATGAACATTTACCAGTAATGATTTCACCCTTGAAAAGTTCTTTGACTTTATTCTCAACGTTCTGATGATCAACAATATAGATGTCAAAATCCTCATCTTCATCACTGGTGTCCTCCTCTTCATTGGGTTTCAAGGCCAAATTTTCCTCAGTAATAGTATATGTTTCTTCCTGAGGAATACTTTCTCCATTCCCTGAAAGTATACTTGATTGACCTGCTTGATCACATTCGCTTTTATCTTCCGATAAACTGGGGTTTTCCAGGTCATTACAATTACAAGTCTTTTCAAAGAAGGATTCTTCATCTTGGGTCTCTGCTTCAGGATCCATTACTAACTGAGGCGATTCAAGTCTCTCATCATTATGAACATATGGTTCGGTTTCAGGAGTTTTTTTCTTGCTCATTTCAATATTAAAATCTTCTTCATCATCAGAGGGGCACTCCCCAAGTGAATTACCTTCTTCCTCGTTTTTTTCTAGTTTAACTTTTTTTTCTTCTCCCTCCTCTTCTTCTTCTTCTTCCTCCTCCTCCTGATCTTCGTCTTTGTTCTCTACTTTTTCTATGTCTACAGTACTTTCACTGATTTCTTTGCTACAAATTTTCTCCCTTTTACTTTTAATTTTCTTACTCTCATCATCACTATCAGCATCACTAATATCAGCATCATTTTCAGATTCTCCTACTTCTAAAAATGCTGCAGGAATGTTGACATATATAAGAGAGTCTGAGTGCCCACTCAAAACTTGTAAGCCTTCGGCATCTCTAAATTCATCAAAATCTAACACAGACAAGTGCAAATTTTCAACAAGAATAGGAAGCGACAAATCTGTCTGGATTTCAATTGTCCTTTTCTCCGCTCTTCGAATACGCCGAAGAGAACTAGTCCTCACTGAAACTGTGTCCATTTGAGGCTCCCGTTGAAGGAATTCATCGGGAAAGTTCTCTTGAACTTCTTCTGTCTGTGTTGACATAGTTGTCTTTCTCACCTTCTTCATACGGCGGATAGAACTTGCATTTGTTACAATGGAGACTGTTTCTGCTTTTAAATCCACCGTAGAATGGTCTTTACGATTTTTAGGCGCAGCTTCGTGTCGAGCCTCTGACGTGGACCTTTTACTTTTAATTTCATTTTGAGGTCTCTCATCATATGCAGGAGATTTTAGCCTTGAGTCTCCCTCAGTTACATTTTCATCCTGACCCTCACTTGGATCATCATATGATAACTCTGTCTGGATGCACTTAGACTTTCTCCTTTTAAGACTCCTCGAACGTCTTAAGGATGATGTTGCTGATTTTGATCCTTCAGTTTCTTTGGAAGAATCATTTCCTACAAATGGTTGACTCTCTTGTAAAGGGGTCTCCTTAACATCGGCTTCCTCTTCAATTACTTTATTAAGATGGGCAGTACCACTAATAGGAGATGAACTTTGAATAGCAGAATCGTCATCTTTACTCTGACTGGATGATGTAGTTTTCTTTGATTTCTTTGCTCGTTTACTGGCAATATTAGATACAGGAATGGCTGAACTTGTGTCTGTTGAAGAGGATATTCTAGGTGACTCTAAGGGTAGTGTATCTTTAAGTTTTGAAGGTAGAGTATCTTTATCTTTTAGTAAAGGGGATTTAGAAGGATCTTTCCCCCTTTTACTGTCTTGATACCTGATTTCCAGTTGGTGTGATGCTGAGGAATCGCTGGACTCTTTCTGCGGCACTTTCTTTCTTCTTTGCAAAGATCTTGAACCTTCTGATCTGGGAGAACTTTTCTTCTGAGGTGCATTGCCTGTTAAATTGCTTCTGTAATCATGATCACTCTTGGGGTATTCATCAGAGAGATCAACTGTTTGTTTATGCCCTTTAACCCTTAAATCTGTATTTAACTGAACAGTTTCACTTTCGATATTCTTGTTTAACTGACTATTAGAAATCTGTACGCATTTAGGAGTTTCTGTTCTTTCAACTTCTTTCTTCACCAGACTTATTTCTAACCAACTCGTTTTATGATCAGGTTTTTCTTTCTTTTTCCTATATGTACCTGTCTGAGCTTCTGAAATGGCATGGAAACCTTTCAAGTCAATATCATCGGATCTTTCCTGTTCAAATAAACTCTTTGGCCATGTACGACTCGTTTCTAAAGGAATCATCTCTGTCCTCACTTCGCTAGGTTCTTCAACATCACCGTCATCTTTGCTGGAACCTAAAGGTAAGTTGGTTTTCCTAGGGAATGTTGAAGCAGGAAAGAGACTGTCTTTTCTCGAGATAGAAGGGTCTCTACGTTCTTTGTCTATTGAGGCCTGAGTGACAACAGACACTTTTTCACTTATTTTAGGAGATGAACCTCCAGCCTTTCTCTGTGCATTCTGCAGCAAAAAATCTTCAGCTAGTTGACGCCTAAAACGTAGACGTCTAACCATAATATTGGCGTCTACATCATTTTCTGTGAGTTTTTCGTTTTTATTTTCATAATCCTCTAGGCCATGACTTTCAGGTTCTTGTGATAATGTACTACAATTCTTGGCAGAACATTCATCAGTTGTCTGTTTAGTACTTCCTTCTGGCATGGTTTCTTGGCCCTGTTCAACAAAGATATTTCCATCAGTCTCATTCAGAGGGTCATCCTTTAGACCTTTTTCTCTAATCAAGTCTATGTCCATATTCAACAAGTTTTCTTCTTCCCCTTCTTCCTCAGACTCTTCAAGCATTTCTTCGCAAGAATCTGGAGCAAAGGAACTATCAGCTCTACATGACAGGGAACTGGCATCAGTCTGCCTACAGTAGGAACTAGCATCAGTGTGCCATGCAAATGAACTTGCATCCGTGTGCCATGCAAGGGAACCTGCACTTGTTCGTAAATCAAAAGAACTTTCTTCTCCATGCCAATCAGTGCTTGTATCTAAGTCCTCTGTCATAAAAATGGAATCTCTTGGAAGGAAAGGTACCATTGAATCAGTCTGCATACCCATGGAAACCTTTTCTGTGTCTGGAGGCCTTGGCTCATGTTTTGTATCCTGCTGAATCTCTTTGTCAGTCAATTTACGACTAGAATGTTTAGCCTCGTTAGTTCGATTGTGGGTTGATTCTGCAGGCTGATATGATTTACTTTCTTTTGAGTGACTGGGCACATTATCTGGCATTTGTTTTGACTTTTCATGCTTTTTCTTAGATATTTTTGGTTGTCCTGTATCAATTTCAACATTCTCAATGATATGCACATTTTCAATACCAGTTTCATCACAGAAATGAACACTACCTTTTCTGGAGAGTGGTTCAGGGGACGGTACCTCCGGGGTCTTCTTTTTAGGCTTTTTCTGACGCTTAACTTTCTTTTCACTATCAACAATTTCCTTTTTACTATCCGAACTTTCTGGTTGTTTCTTTTGACCCTGGGGCTCATGATCTTTCCTGGTTTTACTACTATGCACGGGCAGAGATGCAGTGGCTTCTTCAATTCCAGGGACATCAAGATCATAAGGCAGTTCGTCAGTCTGAATTGCTATAGTCTTCTTTTCCACTTTCTTCCTTCTGAGGGAAGGGGTCCTTGACCTTGACCTCGACTCTGACCGTGACCCTGCCTCAGAGTCGACCTGTCGACCTCGTGGCCCCGTTTTTCCCTCGACTGGGTGTTTTCTTCCCCTCTTGTGGCCTGGTTCTGAGTGAATGAACAGGAACCAATTACTGTACAATGAAACCACAAAAAAAGGTCCTTTTCCTGATCCGTTAAGCCTCGGCTACACCAAATTTGGCTCATTTGATTCTCAAAAGTTAACTGGTCGTTGTGTTTACATATATATAGATCAACTGACTTTATTGAAAAATAAATAGCTACGCTGAGCGACTGAGCATCAGCAGTCAAATTATTGTTAACGGACCGCTTTAGCTGTGAGATGCAGGTATGTTTGATTTGGTGTGGCCGTGGCCTAAGGCTGTCTAACAACTAGAATTGTCCTTGTTAAGGCATGCATGCCAGAAGCATATTGACGCCAACAATGAAGTTGATTGTTATTGACAATAAAAAGTTTCAAGTTGAAGCAACTTCATGAGATAGTTTCCAGTCATAGACTCTGAAAATGACGTTCTTATTCGAATTATTTCAACATTACAATATCTGGTAAAATAATTATATCACTAAATACCGTTACTCTCTGGTTGGAAATTTAAAGAGAAAATTATACCTAAAACCTCCTCCTCTGTTATCTATCATGATTGTTGAATCTTACATTAAATTATATTTCAAGTTGATTTAGGATCTAAGACTGACTATGAAATAAAAATGAATGATCGCTTATAAAGTACATAGAATGATTTTGTAATTGAATGATAGACTGCGATTTCCTATTTCAAAAGTTTTAGTATAACAATTAAAATCAGAATAATATACATGGAATATTTATGAAAAACTAATACGTACTAAATAATCTGATATATAAGATAAATTACGAATGTTATCGAAGGATAATTACCGTTCAAGAACATTTAAGAACATTTATATTACTAAATATAGTTACAAAAATAATAAACATTAATTCTTTCATATTCATATCTTTGGACGTAAGACAGAGGTCATTTTACGATAGTGTCTTTTAAATAAAAAAAATACATATATCCAAATGCCGTCATAAAAAAATATGTATAAACAGTATATATTTAAACGTTGTTAATGCTTTCCGAATAACTTGTATATACGAAATAATATTTAATGTGTAGATTGATGATGGTCAAAGCAAAAACGTAAATAATTTTACAATTCTATTTACTCTGTAACTGTGAAATTGGCGTTTTTTTTTTTTTTTTTTTTTAAATAATGGAAAATCGTGGAAATTTTTTTACAACAGATGGCATTGATTTTTTTTCGTTATTTCTCTAATTCAAGTCCTTGCCTATTTTCCAACATTTTTTACTATCTACCTTAGGGTAAAATTGACGTGTATTTATTTAAAAATAATTGCAAATTTGGGAAAATTATGAAAAATTTTCACCATCTGACATTGAATTTTAATTTATTTCGTTATTTCTCTACTTAAACTTACTTTATATATGTATTGTTATCATATTAAAATGTTTCTTATTATACCATTTTAATTTTGTTTGTAATGATCGAGCCCAAAGGTATAAATCTAACATTAAAAGTAACTACGCTATAGACATTTTAAGATAAACATTGGCCAAAGCTATAAGCGAAAGATGTGGATATACATCTAAAGGGTTGAGATATAATTTTGAAATGAAGATACGCTTTTTAATCTATATAATTGAACAATAGATTGCGAATATTCAAAATTAAATTATACACTACAAATGCTTATGCATGAGGGATAACTTATTCAAATTTACAAATGAATAATCAACAACGAGCATATTTACAAAAGTATAATTTAAATTATACATCAGAAGGATAGAACAAGTAAGGGAAATGCACAGGGAGAACAAGACAAATAAAAAAAAAGACTTCTTAAACACAGATGACGATAATTGAGTTGAGTGAGAAGACATAAAATATGCAAGAAAAAAAAAACATCAAAGCAGAAGACCTCACCTTTGCAACAAATGCAACTTGCAAGCAAAATGCAATCATGCACATCATCATAATAATAATAATAATAATAATAATAATAATAATAATAATAATAATAATAATAATGATAATAATATCATCTAACTAGAGCAAACCTTATTTCAAAATTTAATTTTAACCAAATATTCATATTCTTTTACGAAATTGAAGTGATATGAAATTCTAATCTTACAGACGAACTAATATTACTTTTCCATATTTCCAAACAAGTGAAAATGTATTACAAAATATATAAAAATAATTTTTGCTTATTTTATCAAAATGTAATTTAAATTTTATTATTGACAATGTGATGTTTGAAAAGCATTCTACCAAACATTCATCAAAATGTATGAACATGCTTTACTTCCACATCTGCGTTAATTCTGTTACACAAATACACATTGCAAATTTATCAACACAAGCATATCATTGCAAATGAGTACATACACATGTACACGGAAGAAAATGAATAGACATGTATACATATACACAAAAGTGCTACTTTTCATTTAATGTTCTGAAGGCAGCAATTAAGACAAGGAAAAGCTTTCGACTTTCTCTGAAAAGTACTCTCTCTCTCTCTCTCTCTCTCTCTCTCTCTCTCTCTCTCTCTCTCTCTCTCTCTCTCTCTCTCTCTCTCTCTCTCTCTATGGAAAACTCCCTGAACATTCATTGTTTTTATTAGAATACTCTTGGCTTAAACACTCAATCTCGTAAAGGCAATGTAAACCATCAAATCCCCCATATAGTTTCACTCACCAACAAACAAACTCACAAACACAAGAACCTAATATTAATGCCTGTTCCATCTGGCCGTCCCCCACCCCCAATCATATTTCCTTACCTTCATATCTAACATTAATTCCTATACATTGCAACCCCCACACCTAACCTCAATTCCTATACATTGCAACCCCCACACCTAACCTCAATTCCTATACATTGCAACCCCCACACCTGACCTCAATTCCTATACATTGCAACCCCCACACCTGACCTCAATTCCTATACATTGTAACCCCCACACCTAACCTCAATTCCTATACACTGCAATCCCCACACCTAGCCTCAATTCCTATACACTGCAACCCCACACACCTAGCCTCAATTCCTATACACTGCAATCCCCACACCTAGCCTCAATTCCTATACACTGCAACCCCCACACCTAGCCTCAATTCCTATACACTGCAACCCCCACACCTAGCCTCAATTCCTATACACTGCAACCCCCACACCTAGCCTCAATTCCTATACACTGCAACCCCCACACCTAGCCTCAATTCCTATACACTGCAACCCCCACACCTAGCCTCAATTCCTATACACTGCAACCCCCACACCTAGCCTCAATTCCTATACACTGCAACCCCCACACCTAACCTCAATTCCTATACACTGCAACCCCCACATCTAACCTCAATTCCTATACACTGCAACCCCCACACCTAACCTCAATTCCTATACACTGCAACCCCCACACCTAACCTCAATTCCTATACACTGCAATCCCCACACCTAACCTCAATTCCTATACACTGCAATCCCCACACCTAACCTCAATTCCTACACACTGCAACCCCCACACCTAACCTCAATTCCTACACATTGCAACCCCCACACCTAACCTCAATTCCTACACACTGCAACCCCCACACCTAACCTCAATTCCTACACATTGCAACCCCCACACCTAACCTCAATTCCTACACATTGCAACCCCCACACCTAACCTCAATTCCTACACATTGCAACCCCCACACCTAACCTCAATTCCTACACATTGCAACCCCCACACCTAACCTCAATTCCTACACATTGCAACCCCCACACCTAACCTCAATTCCTACACATTGCAACCCCCACACCTAACCTCAATTCCTATACATTGCAACCCCCTCACCTAACCTCAATTCCTACACATTGCAACCCCCACACTTAACCTCAATTCCTATACATTGCAACCCCCACACCTAACCTCAATTCCTACACATTGCAACCCCCACACCTAACCTCAATTCCTATACATTGCAACCCCCACACCTAACCTCAATTCCTACACATTGCAACCCCCACACCTAACCTCAATTCCTATACATTGCAACCCCCACACCTAACCTCAATTCCTATACATTGCAACCCCCACACCTAACCTCAATTCCTATACGTTCCAACCCCCACATCTAACCTCCATTCTTATACACTGCAACCCCCACAACTAACCTCAATTCCTATACAGAGGTTAAGAACAAAATCACTTCCGACCTACCCTGCAGCAGCGCCTTCGTCAGGACAGGGGCTAGGAGTTGGTCGAGCGCCCTTTGCTCGACGTAATCTGGCGTCCTCCTGCCGTCGAGCAGCCTCTCCTGACTTCTGGAGCCACCTGACTTTACGCTGCCCCTCCCGCTGTCGTCCCGAGTCATGGAACCGTGGTCTTCCAGGCCTCCTACCGTCGCCGATCGGCTGGAAGCGTTCGGAAGGAAGTTAGTTCGAGTTACTCTAATGTCTAAAGTTAATACTTAGGATTTTATTGAATACTGTAAAATGTACACAAATTATTTATCTATGACAAAATTTGTTTATCTTAGCTTATTAAAGGTTTAAAGGTTTAAAGGTCGCTCGTGAATGGCAGAGGCAAGGAACGGTGACATTGACCTAGCAAGCAGGACAATGCACTAGAGACTGGCCATTTATTATATGAGCAGCGCCTAAGCCGCCTCTCCACCCAAGCTAAGACCAGGGAGGGCCAGGCAATGGCTGCTGATGACTCTACAGACAGACCTATAGGCTCTCCCAAATCCCCCAACCTTAGCTAAAAAAAAACAAGTTCTCAAATAAATACACTTAGGTAAACTTTGTATGCAGTATACGAAACCTTTTATAATACAAAAAAGAGGTAGTCGGGTAAATTCATAAGGTTCAACATTTTATTGAACCTTTCTGAAAGCTGAAAATTATCAAAATAAATAAAATAAATTACACTTGGTAAATGAAGCCTTACTGAGATCAGAAAATTGTATTAATATGCACACAGTTAAACCTTTTTCATCAAATTGTATAAACAAAAAAAAAAAGACGAATAAATATGCTACAGAAAGTTAAACTTCGTATATCAGACCTTACTTAATGCAAAAAAAGGTGCCCAAAATACATCCACTAAAGTTACAGGTAGTGCAATACAGTATATTGAATCTTATTTATACATATCTACCGCTAGAGAGTTATGGGGTCCTTTGACTGGCCAGACAGTACTGCATTGGATCCTTCTCTCTGGTTACGGTTCTTTCCCTTTGCCTACACATACACCGAATAGTCTGGCCTATTCTTTACAGATTCCCCTCTGTCCTCATTCACCTGACAACACTGAGATTACTAAACAATTCTTCTTCACGCAAGGGGTTAACTACTGCACTGTAATTGTCCAGTGGTTACTTTCCTCTTGGTAAGGGTAGAAGAGCCTCTTTAGCTATGGTAAGCAGCTCTTCTAGGAGAAGGACACTCCAAAATCAAACAATTGTTCTCTAGTCTTGGGTAGTGCCATAGCCTCTGTACCATGGTCTTCCACTGTCTTGGGTTAGAGTTCTCTTGCTTGAGGGCACACTCGGGCTCACTATCTATCTCGTTTCTCTTCCTCTTGTTTTGTTAAAGTTTTCATAGTTTATATAGGAAATATTTATTCAAATGTCATTGTTCTTAAAATGTATTTTTTTTTTTTGTTTCCTTTCCTCACTGGGCTATTTTTCCTGTTGGGGCCCCTGGGCTTATAGCATCTTGCTTTTCCAACTAGGGTTGTAGCTTAGCAAGTAATAATAATAATAATAATAATAATAATAATAATAATAATAATAATAATACTAATAATAGGACTTTGGAAATATATACAAGAACGTATGAAAGCACAGAGTAACACACTGGATCACACAAGTTAGTCTGGATGATTATAAAATCTAGCTCGTCTGAATACAACATAAGACTAATAAACATAAAATGACTTTCGCAAATACATAATATATATATATACGAAGGCCAAATTTATTCCTCAGGAGTACATGATTTAGGTCAATTATACTAAATTGTATGTATCAATTAAACATTTTGCCTGCTGCTTTTAACTGCTTTTAACGAAGTAGCATACATGGGTTTTCTAGATTAAATTTAACTAATTAGTATACAAGGTTATTCTAGATGATATAAGTATTCCTAGTACGTTACAAAATCTAGTTAATGTACCTTGAAGAAATATCTTAATATTGAAGCCTTCTGAGATTATATAATTCTTAATAACCATAAATTTCATGTATATGAGATGGCATAATTTTGGATACAAAATTCATGAGTATTGTAAACCATGCAAGCGAATTTCATATCACCGTATTGGTAAATAATGCTCATCTTAATTTCATCCCTTTATCTAAGTGCTATATGTGGATGAGATCATGGTGAAGGGTAGATGTAGATGGTTTGGACATGCTCTTCGCACTCCCCAAGAGAGATTAGTTCACCAAACTTTCAACTGGGCTCCACAAGGCACTAGAAGAGTTGGAAGACCTAGGCCTACATGGCTGAGGACTATGAAGTGTGAAGTAGGAGATGATGAGTGGAGAAGTATTGATTTAAAACCTCAAGATAGAGACAACTGGTGAAATTTAACTGAGGTCCTTTGCATCAATAGGCTTAGGAAGAGATGATGATGATCTAAAAATAGAAATGCAGAACCCAAAGGATATTTGGTGCAGACATAAATAAATATGGCGTTGCTAAATTAATACTTAATTGATTGATCTGTTTTACACCATCCTAAGATTAAGAAAAAAAAACTTAATGCAGGGAATAAAATATATCCTGATAGGCTATAGGAAAAGGATTTGGATTAATACCATTAGCTGAAGAAAGTATTCGAAGATGGAATACCTGCCACCCATCCTGAATAGTTCAAGAATGGCTTCATGAATTTGAGGTATAAAGCCTTGTGGGGTGAGAGTAGGAGGGCTGTGGTAGGGTGAAAGGAAGGCTGTGGTGGGGTGAAAGTAGGAGGGCTGTGGTGGGGTGAGAGTAGGAGGGCTGTGGTAAGGTGACGGCCCTTCAAAGCAGAGATGAAACTATGGGGGAAAACTTCGCATTTGAAGAAAAAGTTAAAAGAAGTTGGACAGAAAGATGGATGGTAGGAAGATGGAATGGAAGAAATGATGAAGAGGCCATTAATTGGAATAAACAGCCCACCATTCCACTTTTAATTAGAGATGGGATTTATTTTAAATCTATGTTACGATAATGACTTCTATATTTATGACAATAAGCTTAATGATATAGCGTTTGAGTACAATAATGAGACCGATGATTATATATTGATATATAATATATATATATATATATATATATATATATATATATATATATATATATATATATATATATATATATATATATATATAAATACATATATACATATATACATATATATACATTATATATATACACACATATATATATATATATATATATATATATATATATATATATATATATATATATATATATATATATATATATATGTATGTATGTATGTATATATACATTCGTAAGTTCAAGATGGGTCAAATACTGTGTTTGTACTTAAGGTTTTCCTGTCCCAAACAAGTTTCCGTTCTGACTTACTTTACATTCCAATCAGTAAAGTGTCTTCCACTCAGCTGTTCAACTCCTCAAACGTTACTAAACCCATCCATATTTCACTTCTCATTTGAAAACAAGTTTAGAAACGAACCTCTATAGTTGAACTACATAATAATAATAATAATAATAATAATAATAATAATAATAATAATAATAATAATAATAATAACACTGAATTGAGTTCTGAATACGAAATTTAATACAAGGCGTTGCGACAACAGCTGGCTAATGTTGTCCTTGTTTACATACATCTATTCAGTCCCAAATGATGAATGTAATCCGTAACTTGAGCTGGAAGGGTAATTGCAAGATGAGAGAGAGAGAGAGAGAGAGAGAGAGAGAGAGAGAGAGAGAGAGAGAGAGGATGAAGTTACAGCAATCAAGATTTGTAATTTTATCTCTATTTGTCCTAATCATCATCATTATTATTATTATTATTATTATTATTATTATTATTATTATTATTTCTATTATTATTACTATTGTTATTATTAGCTAAGCTACAACCCTAGTTGGAAAAGCTGGATGCTCTAAGCCCAAGGGTTCCAACAGGGAAAAATGGCCCACTGAGGAAAGGAAATAAATGAACTATAAGAGAAGTATTGAACAATTCAAATAAAATATTTTAAGAACAGTAATAACATTAACATAGATCTTTCATATATAAGCTATAAAAACTTTTAAAAACCTAGTGGAAGAGAAATAAGATATAATAGCTTGCCTGAGTATACCCTCAAGCAAGAGAATTCTACCAAAAGAGATTGGAAGAGTTAAGTTAGTATATTATAAACCATCACATAGTTATAATCTTATGCACCTAATAATAATCTCTGTATGCAAAGGTGTTGACTATAATATCTACTAATGAAAACATGTACAATTTAAATACCTTGACCTATGACCTTCTTCCACTGACCTCATGGCTTTCTGGAAGCTAACATGTTTCTGCGGTCTGTCGTCCAGGAAGACCTCCGGCGTTGTGACTTGGTGGAAGCGGGTGGTGTGGCCAAGGTCAGGCGTGTTGGGCTGCGTGAATGCAGTTCTTCTGACCGTGTAACCTGCAAGTAAGTTGAATATGTAAATAAACGTAAAAGAAAATAAACCAACAACTTAATAAGTTGAAAGATCAAATAGGAGCAAGGATTTTTTTTTGTACACATAAATAAACTAAGTTATTAATAAATAAGTAGATATATTAATGAGTAACGATAAGGATTTTTTAATTCTTGTTTCCATGATCAAATTGGATTGACAAAATGTCATGCACTCACCAGTTTGGTTCTTTTCATTTGTTTTCCTGTATGTTTTGAAGATATATCAGAGGAATTAATTGTTTAATGACCTCATATGGAATTGAATGGTAGAAAGATATCTCATGCATGAATTGTTATAGATGAGTTGATGAGTTAAAGATACCTTATGTAGAAATTAGTAGGTTAAGAATACATTCAAGATAAATAGATGGGTTAAAGATAAAAGGGCAATTGATGCGTTATAGATTTTAAGAATTGATAAGTTAAAGTTATCTAATATAATAATTCATGTGTTAAAACACCCCCCTCAGAAACTGATATGTTAAAAATATATCATACAGGCATTGCTGTGTTTAAAATATCTCATAGAGAAGATGAAGGGTTAAATATATTTACTAGAGGAATTATCTCAGAGAAGCATCTATGAGTTAAAGATATCTCATACAGAAATATGTTAAAGATTTTAAAGATTTAAAAGCCATTCATGGATGGCAGAGGCAACGGACAGTGACAATGCCCAATCTAGCAGGAAAATGCCCTAGAGACTGACCATATACTGTATACATATGATCAGTGCCCAAGTTCCTCTCTAGCTCCTCTCCACCCAAGCTAGGACCAGGGAGGGCCAGACTATGGCAGCTGATGACGCAGCAGATAGACCTGTAGGCTTGCTCAAACTCTCATCCTTAGCTCACAATGATGGTGAGGTTGCAGCGACCAAAGAAACTAACGAGTTTGAGTGGGGCCTCAAACCCCAGTCAGGGACGTTACCACATCGACCACCACAACCCAATATATTCCCTAAAGGAATTGACTGATAAGTTAACTTACAATACAATGAAATAGATTCGCAAAGGGATATTCGTTAATATTTCTAAAGTTCTCGTGCACCAGTGTATGAAAATCTCCATCTCGTGGCTTCAACAATTTCGAATGATTAATGTTATTTGGCACAAGTTTCAGATATGCATTCGGCTGAGGTCTGAATAGTTAATGCTATTGAAATATCTTCTTTGCATGAGGAAATGATTGATACTGATATTCTCACGGAGGAACTACACTTACTACACTAATCTAAAATAGTTTTATGATTGTTTTTTATTATAATTTCATA
>NC_090751.1:229352-236852 GCF_036898095.1 Palaemon carinicauda
TATATATATATATATATACATTAAAATACACAATTCTTTGTGTATGAATGATAAATAAAATAACCCTCAATGTATAAAAATATGACATTTATTGAGATCCCTTCCTCTTTAGAAAATAGGAAGGGAGATGGTCCCTTCGAAAGGTCAATAAATTTGATTTTTTCATACATTGTGGGTTATTTTATATACGTATGTATATATATATATATACATACATATATATACACACATATGTATATATATATATATATATATATATATATATATATATATATATATATATATATATATATATAATATATATATATATATACAGACATATATATTTATACAAAGACATATATATATATACATATACATACATATACATATATATATATATATATATATATATATAATATATATATATATATATATATATATATATATATATATATATATATATATGACACCGATGCCCTAATAAAAGCTCATGAAATATGAATTTGCTACTGAACCAGTCATTACTTGTTGGTAACCCATCCAAATACTGTCCAACCCCGTCAAAACGATTATTTATGCGCAATAAGAAAAAAATACTTTTGTTTACAAAGAATACTACGAATTTATCTTTATCAATGAGAAAATAAAATGACACAAAGCATATAGTGATTTAAATGATAATAATAATAATAATAATAATAATAATATTAATATTAACAATTATAACAATAATAATGATAATATTAATTATAATAATAATAATAATAATAATAATGGTGATAATAATAATGATGATAACAATAATAATAACAATAATAATAATATTGATAATAATAATAATAATAATAATAATAATAATAATTTCAATAATAACAGTAATAACAAGTGAGCAAGTCCTGAACGCGGACATGGTCCTCGTAGAGGACATACCTCCGCCAAGGTGACCTAGAGCGCCATATGTCCTAGAATCATGAATTGATGTGACTTCGACCTTCACATGACCTTGACCTTCACGTGACCTTCAAGTGACCTTGACCTTCACGTGACCTTGACCTTCACATGACCTTGGCTTCAAGTGACCTTGATCTTCAAATGTACTTGACCTTCACGTGACCTTGACCTTCAGGTGACCTTGACCTTCACGTGACCTTGACCTTCACGTGACCTTGACCTTCAAGTGACCTGCTTGACTTTTGACCTTCAAGTGATCTTTGTTCATTTGCCACTGATACTTAATATGACATTGATATAATGCACCAATATGACCTTGACCTTTGACCTTTATAAATTTGAACATCACCCATGGGTTGCGCCTGGACTAGGACTTCCCTGTTGGCTTATGCAAAAGTCAGTGCTTTATTCTGTCTCTTGATATGGCCACTTATGTCATAGTGACACCAGTGACCCCTGTGACCTTGACCTTGGGGTGACCTTGACCAAAATTTAATCAGTTCTTCCATACACATTGGGGAACTACTTGGCCAAGTTTGAAGTGATTCCGTGTAGAAATGTGGCCTCTACGTTGTCCACAGACAGACAGACAAACAAACAAACAAACAAACCGAACCGAAAACATAACCTCCTGGCGGAGGTAATAATAATACTAATATTCCCATATATATACCGTGAAAATAATTATTTCTAGTGCTCCAGGGGCCAGTGATTTTCATTCTTTTAGGGGTGTGACCCAAATTTCACGCATCCATATAACCCCTTTAAATGATCTTCGTACTTCAAAAACTCTTTCTTTGCATTTTTAAGCTTATATAATTTATATATGAAATATCTGATTCGGTGTTCTTGCTGTTCTTAAAATATTTTATTTTAATTGTTTGTTGCTTCTCTTGTGGTTTATTTTTTTTTTTTTTTGCTTGTTTCCTTTCCTCACAGGGGTATTTTTCCTTGTTAGGGCCCTCGGGGTTATAGCATTCTTGCTTTTCCAATTAGGGTTGTAGCTTAGCCTGTAATTGCAATAGTAATAGTAATAATAATAATAATGTTAATGATGAGAATAATAATAATTATAATAATAATAACAACAATAATAATAATAATAATAATAATAATAATAATAATAATAATAATAAATGGTCTGTCTTACATAATCTCACACATGAAAAGCCAACTAATAATAAAACAACCTAAATAATCTCCTTGATTTTCCAGTAATCAAGATAAGATCGTCTGTATTATACTAGGCTGCATCCTAATATTTAAGACTACTATTAAATATAATGCAAAATCTTTTTCATTTCTCCCACAATCACTTTTGGAGAAAGGTGCCTCTATAAACTCTGGCGAACAATCCTTGGCGCCACATATTTCAGACTTCCAATCCATTCCCTTTTAGCAAATAACAGATGGCGCCACATCATTTATGATACCAGTCTAAGTTTCTTTTACCCGGTAATAGATGGCGCTACCTGCTTCGCTACGCTCGTTCATTTCGCCTCGCCTTCCATTTATTGTTTTCACGTGCGCACTTTGTCATCAACGACACAAGAACGACAATTCTTCTTCCTTCTACAGATTATGAGGTCGTTTACGTGTGAAGTATAGTCTTCCCGAAAGCTGGTAATGTGCCAGTATACATACATATACATGCATGTGTATGCATACACATATGCAGATAACGTTCATGACTGGTGAATGCCAGCCTAGGGTTCAAGTCCAGCTCAAATTCGTTAGTTTCTTTGGTCACCCAATCTCACCATCCTTTGGGGAGTTTACGAGCGTCTATACGTCTATCTGCTGAGTCATCAGCAGCCATTGCCTGGCCCTCCTTGGTCGTAGCTTGGGTGGAGAGGGGGCTTGGTCGCTTATCATATGTATATGGTCAGTCTCTAGGGCATTGTCCTATTTGTTGGGGTAATGTCACTGTCCCTTGCCTCTGCTATTCATGGATGGCCTTTAAACCTTTAAACCTTAAACGACAAATGAAGCCCTTTCTATTCGACTGTAGGACAAAGGCCTCAGTCATGTTTTCATTCATATCTGGGGTTTGGCCAGTTTTCATCAGTACGCTAGTCACTGCGGATTGGTGATGGTGGGAGACCTTTTGTCTGATCTCTCACAGTAAACCAACCTTAATATGTTTGTCCTTGACTAGTACCGCTTTGCTGATCATGTCGATACACTAACCCTTTCACAACGTTAAGGTATCCCCCCTTTCGAGGCACACACACAGACAGACACAGACACACACACATATATATACAGTATATATATATATATATATATATATATATATATATATATATATAATTATATATATATATTAGATACATATGTGTATATATGTATGTGTGTATATGTAGGCATATATATATATATATATATATATATATATATATATATATATATATATATATATATATATAAATATATATATACTATATATATGTGTGTGTGTATGTGCTTGTGCATGTGGTGTATAAACACATTCCAAATCAAACCCTTTCATGTGGAAAAAGAGACTCCCAGACAACATAATCTAAGCCTATCCTCCCATTAACGCTTCATTTATCCTGGAAGATAAATCTCTATCATCCCATTTCAATCCTACTGACTAAGCTCCTGAAATACGGTAGTTACGATCTTAAGCACGCATACGAACGCAATCCATCTAATACCTTCTCCTGATTGGAGGAGGCATTGTCTCTAAGCCAATCGCATTGGTTCACTCTTCAACCCCGCGTCCCGATTCATGGATTTTGACTTCGAAGGTTCTTCTTCTTTCGCATTGATTCACGGACGTCGATAAACCAATACGCCGTTTAGAGGACTTGTTGACGAGGCCAAAGGTGGAACATTTCAGCGTTTGGGGGCCTTCAAATATAAATATATTTTATCTGTTATTCTCTCTTTTAAAGACCTTTCATTAAATCAGAATAACTGGATGGTACAACTGACATACATACATACATACACACACATTATATATATATATATATATATATATATATATATATATATATATATATATATATATATATATATATATATATATATATATATATGTGTGTGTGTGTGTGTGTGTGTGTGTGTGTGTGTGTGTGTGTGTGTGTTAAGCAATAATGTCATTAGTTAGTACATAGGTCAAAAAGTCCCTTGAACGTTCAGGAGTAAGCTCGGCCTAGATGGCTAATAAGAGCAACTCCATTTATCCCAAAAGTACCCGTTGAAGAACCGAAAGGTAACATAACACCTGGTGCCACCCATTAGGGAAACAGTAAATAAGTATATATATATATATATATATATATATATATATATATATATATATATATATATATATATATATATATATATGGACACGCTCAGCTCTCCCCGTTCTTCGGATAGGAAGAGAGGGAGTAGTCATACCTAGTGAGTGTGTCTGCATATTTAAATATTTAGCCGTCATTTTTGACGAATGCCAGATACTAATATACATACATACACACACACACACACATATATATATATATATATATATATATATATATATATATATATATATATATATATATATATATAATATATATATATATATATATATAGAGAGAGAGAGAGAGAGAGAGAGAGAGAGAGAGAGAGAGAGAGAGAGAGAGAGAGAGAGGAGAGAGAGAGAGAGAGAGAGAGAGTTCAATCCACTCTTACTGTGCCTTGAAACTTGAAAAATTATTTAAATAAATGTCCAAGAACCTTGACATACCAAATTTAATAAAATCTAGGCCACAGAATTATAACTCATATTTTTATTTTCGATGTATAGGTTTATATAGCCTACATTCAAGAAAGCAAATAGTGTAGAGATATGGTCTCGACCCCAGAGTAAAAAGAAAAGTATTTCTAAAAAAAAAAAAAAATATGAAGACAAAATTTTAAAACAAGACTTACACTATAAAAAAACTCACGATTCTAAAAAAAACAAAGAAAAAAAAATCACGATTCTAAAAAAAAAAAAAATTTTTTTTTTTTTTTTTTTTTTTTTTTTTTTTTTTTTTTTTTTTTTTTTTTTTTTTTTTTTTTTTTTTAAGGCATAGTCGTGGTTGATATGGCATTGTTACCGTCTTTTGCCTTTGCCATTCATGAGTGGCCTTTGAACCTTTAAATTCTAAAATAAGACTCACTATTCTAAAAAAATCTAACAATTCTAAAAAAAAAAAAAAACTCAAATTATAAAAACAACACACAATTCTCAAGAAAGACATACTCCTAAAAATAACTTTTCTTTTCTTTTACAAAAAGAATTCTACAAGAAGACCCATTATCAAATAATAAACCATTACTTACATAAAAAACCATTCCTAATAAAACTTCTAAAAATAAATACCCTTAAAAATCTATTCCTCGAAAGAAAAACAAAACCGTAAGTTAGCAAGAAGACTTTTTTATTTTTTGCATTTGTTGGAAAACTGGTAATGATACTCCATTAGGTAAATGTATTTGTGATAGCTCTACTGATTGGACCCAAATTTCCATACTATATAAAGTTTGTGAACGTCTTTTGGCAAAACGTCTCAACAGGTTTGCTGAAGGTAATCATCTGTTCCTTAGTTTGCAATTTGGCTTTCTTAAAGGCCTTGGAGCATGTGGTGCCCTTCTTACAATTTCTAATACTATACAGAAATCCACTGTTTGTACTCAGTAAGTTCTCTAGATTGAGGGTACACTCGGGTACACTAACTAATTTCTCTTACTTGTTTTGTTAAAGTTTTTATAGTTTATATAGGAAATATCAATTTTAATGTTGTTACTTTTTTTTCTCAAATATTTTCTCCTTGTTTCCTTTCCTCACTGGTCTATTTTCCCTATTGGGGCCCCTGGGCTTATAGCATCCTGCTTTTCCAACTAGGGTTGTAGCTTAGCAAGTGATAATAATAATAATAATAATAATAATAATAATAATAATAATAATAATAATAATTTGGTCTTGATTTGACATAGTTAACCATGAGCCCTTGTTTTCAGACTCAAACAATTGGGAGTGGGTGGATCTTTTCTTAGCATCATTATTGATTTTTTATGTAATAAATTGCAGGGAGTAGTTGTTGCTGACCATTAAAGTGAGCATTAGGAATGTAACATATTAGGAGTAATGTTTTTAGTCCATTACTTTTCATATTACATACACATAATTGTGGTTTGGCAGAAATAATAAGCTCGTTGTAGATGCAGATGATGCTACTCTCTTTTCATATACTTCATCTCATAAATGTTGACATATGGTTGCTGAATCCCTTAACTGAGATCTAGCCAAAGTTAGTGCATGGGTGCAGCATCTAGATATTTTTATCTATGCTAATTTAAAATGTTTAATGTGATATTTTATTGCAAACTTAATTTTCAAAAGCACAAATCGTCTGTCTTTAACTGCAGAAAAAAAATTGGTTTATTGAAAAAGTCTTTTTAGATTTTCAATGACCAATCTATTTTGAAAAAAATGTTTTAATTCTTTCATTCTATATTGCTTCGAGTATTGTTCTCCTATCCGGTCATCAACTGCACAATCGTTCAGTTAGTCCCCTGTGCATGCTACATACGATTTTACTTAATTCATACCATCCACTTCTTTCGGATCTTCCAAGACTTTACCCTCCTGTACATATTATTATTATTATTATTATTATTATTATTATTATTATTATTATTATTATTATTATTATTATTAGCTAAGCCACAACCCTAGTTGAATAAATAGGATACTATATACCCACATGCTCCAACAGGGAAAACAGACCAGTGAGGAAAGGACATAAGCTACAAAAGAAGTTTAAGAACAATAAAAACATTAAAATATATCTTTCATATATAATCTATAAAAACTTCAGAATAACTAGAAAAAGAGAAACAAGATAGAATAGTGTGCCAGAGTGTACCCTCAAGCAAGAGATCTCTAACCCAAGACAGTGGAAGACCATGGTACAGAGGATATGGCATTACCCGTAGTACTATACTCAATTTTTTTAATTAGACGCATTTGCACCGACTCTCAGCGGTGTCCTTTTAGCTCGGAAAAGTTTCCTGCAATCTGATTGGTTAGAATTATCTTGTCCAACCAATCAGCGATCAGGAAACTTTTCCGAGCTAAAAGGGCGCCCCTGCGAGTCGGTGCAATTCTGCCTCACTAAAAAGAATCGACTACAAGTCTGCAATTAATTCTAATAGAGCTATCTTCTCTACCAAAAAGGATCAACACTAAACAGTATTCTTGAAGTTTTATTCCAGCTGGAACAGATTGTGATATGAATTTATTAATAAGATGATTGAATCGGTGGAACTTCGAAAGTTCCAACTTATTGCAAATTCTTTTCCTGTTGAACAGGTGGACATGAGTCTCTCTTCATAGTTTATATATGAAAGATATATTTAAACGTTGTTACAGATCTTGACGATTTTCATATTTATTTTTCATTACTTTTCATTTGTAGTTTATTTGTTATTTCTTTATTTAATTTCCTCACTGGGCTGCTTTCCCTGTTGGAGCCCTAAGGTTTGTATCACGCAGCTTTTTCAATTAGGGTTGTAGCTTTG
>NC_090751.1:239352-246852 GCF_036898095.1 Palaemon carinicauda
TATGGAATTGAAGTGGTATGTCTATGAAACCACGGAACACTTGAATTAAGAATGGCAATACTATGTTAAACAAAAGACATGGAAGAGAAGCAGAATAATTCAGAAGTTAAAATTATACAGCCTGAAATGACTGTTGAGCCAACTCTCCTTTATGGAATTGAAGTGGTATGTCTATGAAACCACGGAACACTTGAATTAAGAATGGCAATACTATGTTAAACAAAAGACATGGAAGAGAAGCAGAATAATTCAGAAGTTAAAATTATACAGCCTGAAATGACTGTTGAGCCAACTCTCCTTTATGGAATTGAAGTGGTATGTCTATGAAACCACGGAACACTTGAATTAAGAATGGCAATACTATGTTAAACAAAAGACATGGAAGAGAAGCAGAATAATTCAGAAGTTAAAATTATACAGCCTGAAATGACTGTTGAGCCAACTCTCCTTTATGGAATTGAAGTGGTATGTCTATGAAACCACGGAACACTTGAATTAAGAATGGCAATACTATGTTAAACAAAAGACATGGAAGAGAAGCAGAATAATTCAGAAGTTAAAATTATACAGCCTGAAATGACTGTTGAGCCAACTCTCCTTTATGGAATTGAAGTGGTACGTCTATGAAAAAAATTAAACTAAGCCAGACGTAAACGAACACCTATGGTCACCGCAGAAGTTCGTGATGGACCTTTGATATCTAAGGGTTGTGGTGGCCAAGGTGGTAACGTCGCTGACTGGTGAACACCAGACTGGGGTTCGAGTCCTGCTCAGCCTCGATAGTTTCTTAGGTCGCTGCAACCTCGCCATCCTTGTGAGCTAAGGATAGGGGGTTCAGGCGAGCCTATAGGTCTATCTGCTGAATCACCAGCAGCCATTACCTGGCCCTCCTTGATCCTAGCGTGGGCGCTGATCATATGTATATATGGTCAGTCTTTAGGGCATCGTCCTGCTCGATAGGACAATGTCACTGTCTTTTGCCTCTGTCATTCACAAGTGATAATGAATAAAAAAAAAAAATGTTACGGCAAGCCAATTTTCTGTGTATGGGAGCGAGAGAATATATTGAGTATGCCTTGAAAATTGATATAATAGGCGATATTAACACAAAATCCAAGAGGACCTGTAATTAAAATAGTATTCTCAAGTACGTACGTACGTACTTATGTATATGTACAAGTGCCATAACGAACTTTTTTTTTCTAGTATGAACTAAAATTTTGTAATCTCTAAAATTTTTAAATTCAAATAACATATAATGCAAAAGCCGTTCTTAAAAGTCTTAGTTTAGATCAACACTATTCAGAGACGCAACCAATACTTATTCCTTATGTATACACGTATGTGTATGCATGCATGTATATATATATATATATATATATATATATATATATATATATATATATATATATATATATATATATATATATATATATACACACACACACACACACACACATATATATATATATATATATATATATATATATATATATATATATATATATATATATATATATAAATATATATATATATATATATATATATATATATATATATATATATATATATATATATATATATATATGTGTGTGTGTGTGTATGTGCTTTACAAGAGGTAGCTTACTTAGGTCAGCTAAACTATCTACTGTAAAGGACTTCAGAATTGTTGTTACGAAATATACAGATTACTTTCAAATTTGTTATATATATATATATATATATATATATATATATATATATATATATATATATATATATATATATATATATATATATATATATATATATATATATATATAGTATATATGTATGTGACATTTTAGCCATCCCATTAATAACGATATCTTTTCAGTGTTAGAAACTTTTGACTAAAATGTCTCTTATGACAAAGCCCTTCACCGTCCCACAACCACGCCCCCCCCCCCCCCACCCCCCTCCCCCGATTCTTCATTTCGCATTTTACGAAGCTATCGGGTTTTACAAGCGAAGTTTATGGAACTTTTGAAGAAACATTCCGTGAGAGGAGGCTCTTCTATTCTTACAAATGACAGATGCCAGCAAATCGAGACATCCTCAAATTTGTTGTAGGAGATATAGATTTACTTTGTATTTTTTTTTTACGACTTGGAAGATTCTAAAACTATTTCCTCAAGGTATTCTTTATTCTTATCTTTAAATTTAAATTATATTGATGTAATTTTGTATTTTATTAAAGGCTTGTGAAATTCTAAAACTATTTCCTCAAGGTATTTTTCATTCTTATTTTCAAATTTAAATTATATTGATGTAATTTTGTATTTTATTTAAGGCTTGAAAATTTTAAAACTATTTCCTCAAGGTATTCTTTATTACTATTTTTAAATATAAATTCTATTGATGTAATTTTGTATTTTATTTAAGGCTTGAAAATTTTAAAACTATTTCCTCAAGGTATTCTTTATTACTATTTTTAAATATAAATTCTATTGATGTAATTTTGTATTTTATTTAAGGCTTGAAAATTTTAAAACTATTTCCTCAAGGTATTCTTTATTACTATTTTTAAATATAAATTCTATTGATGTAATTTTGTATTTTATTTAAGGCTTGAAAATTTTAAAACTATTTCCTCAAGGTATTCTTTATTACTATTTTTAAATATAAATTCTATTGATGTAATTTTGTATTTTATTTAAGGCTTGTGAAATTCTAAAACTATTTCCTCAAGGTATTTTTCATTCTTATTTTCAAATGTAAATTATATTGATGTGATTTTTTTTTTTTTTTTTTTTTTACGGCTTGGAAGATTCTAAAACTATTTCCTCAAAGTATTCTTTATTCTAATTTTTAAGTGTAAATGATATTGATATTGATGTTTTTTTTTTTTTTTTTATCTCCACCAACGAAGCTGGGAGCTAGCAAATTGATATATCCTTAACTTTAAGTTTGTTGAATGAGATATACAGTAGATTTAATTTGTATATATTTTTTTAAAGGCTTGTAAAATTCCAAAACTATTTCTTCAAGCTATTCTTTAATCTAAGTTTGAAATATAAATGAAATTGATGCATTTTTACTTCCACCAACGAAGTTGGAAGGAGGTTATGTTTTTCGCTCCTGTTAGTCTGTTTATGAACAAATTCCTAGCCACAATTTTGCTCATAGTGATATACTTACTTTGTTTTTTTTTTCTTACGGGTTGGAAAATTCTGAAACTATTTCTTCAAGATATTTTTTATTCTCATTGTGAAATGTATATGATATTGATGTATTTTTACCTCCGCCAACGAAGTTAGGTGGTTATGTTTCTCGCTCCTGTTAGTCTGTTTATGAACAAATTCCTGGCCACAATTTAGTTCATAGGGTAGTGAAACTTTCAGGGATTAATTGCTCTGTTGAGACGTGGAAGTGATTAAATTTTGAGAGTCAAAGGTCAAGGTCAAGGTCAAAGTATACCAAAAGGTCGACTAAATTATCCCTAACTTTAACCCCAAGTTCGCACATGGTTGTCACACAGACTTTAAATACGCCTACGGTCTACATTGATTCTGGGAAAGGCAAGCTGGTTTCGAAAAATAAGCTGCCGTGGCGGAGGTCTACACTCTCTGAGCGTTTTTACTAGTTTTTAAAGATTTTAAAATTATTGTAATGGTCAAAATGTTGTAAATTAAAGTGACGTATTGTTATATAGATTTTAAATGCCTTATAAAAATAAAAATGACTAATGTATTTCTACAAGAAAATTCTAAAATTATTCCAAGGTATTTTTTATTTTTAATTTGAAATATAAGTTAAAGTAACGAACTTTTATAATTCGCATTTTAAATTAAATATCCTATCTTAGCTTTTCAATACATATTTTTCATATATATATACACACACACACACACACACACACACACACACACACACACATATATATATATATATATATATATATATATATATATATATATATATATATATACATATATATACATACAAATTATTTTACGAAATGCCATGCAGTTCCTTAATAAAAACAAACCCCACTTAAATTTGAATTTGATTATCTATATAACCTAAAAACCACGTAAGTCAATTACTTACAAATTTCTCTCTTTCCGAAAATAAAACATGTTTCACTTTATTATCTCTGTTTGCTGAGCTCTTCTCCTCCTTACCTCTCCATCTAGACTATTTCCTTTCCATATATTCCATTATTTGCCTTTTCCCTCTACATCTTCCCCCCCCACCCTTAGGTCTTCCCTCCCCTGTTTCCCCCTCTCCCTCTGTTCTCCCTTTCAATCATATACCAAAGTACTTCCACATTCCTCTCTTTCCCAAGTCGCTAACTTTATTTTATTATTGTTGATCTCTACTTCTATTTATATCTCTTTATTGAAGCATTTTCTATATTAATATCTGTTTTCTCCTATTCATCCCATTACCCTCTCTCTCTCTCTCTCTCTCTCTCTCTCTCTCTCTCTCTCTCTCTCTCTCTCTCTCTCTCTATAATTAGCTTTGTGATTAATTTCATGAGGAAGCAGCAACACTGGAGAGTAAGTCCTTTTATTCATGAATCTCTCTCTCTCTCTCTCTCTCTCTCTCTCTCTCTCTCTCTCTCTCTCTCTCTCTCATTAGCTTGGTGATTAACTTCATGAAGAAGCAACAACACCGGAGTTCAATATGTCCTTTTAATCCACGGCTCTCTCTCTCTCTCTCTCTCTCTCTCTCTCTCTCTCTCTCTCTCTCTCTCTCTCTCTCTCTCTCTCTCTCTCTATATATATATATATATATATATATATATATATATATACTGTACAGATATCTATATATGTATATATATATATATATATATATATATATATATATATATACAGTATATATATTTCATATATATATTTATATATATATATATATATATATATATATATATATATATATATATATATATATATAAAATGTATATACATACATATATATACAGAGAGAGAGATAGACAGATAAATGCATAGACATATAAATAGATACAGTTGGCTACTACTGAACATGAATGCCTTCCCAAAACCTTTCATTAATTTTAACTTCAAGGGAAACAAGTTAAAATGGTAGAGAGAAATATAGAGAAAGAACTCAGTATTTCTATTATCATTATTAATGCTGCAATTATAACAACTCCGAAAAGAGCAACAACAATAACAATAATAATAATAATAATAATAATAATAATAATAATAATAATAATAACAACGTATTTTATAATTTTAACTCTTTTATCTAGATGTCCTTATAACACGTAATGGTACAAAAGTCAGCCTATAATTGTTACAATTAAACTTGAATATAATAACTATCATTTCAGGTTAGATAGAAGAAATATGTGCATATGAACAATCTCACTACTAAAAGAAATTCAAGCTTGAAATAAAAAGTCTTTGAAATCAGAAGAAACAAATATTTACTTTACAAATTTGCTTTGTACAAAAAGGTTATCATCATCTCAACTCAATTCAATGACTTTTTAAGACTCATCGGCTTAATTTTAAAATATCACTTCACCAAAATACCACATTTGAATTGGAATTCAAAATATCATTATATCTGCTATTTAAAGTTTTAAAGGCCACTCATGAATGGCAGAGGCAAGGAACAGTGACATTGTCCTAGCAAGCAGGAAAATGCACTAGAGACTGACCATATATACATATGATCAGCGCCCAAGCCACCCCTCCACCCAAGCTAGAACCAACCAGGGCCAGGAAATGGCTGCTGATAACTTAGCAGATAAACCTATAGGCTTCCCCAAGTACCCCATCCTTAGCTCACATGGTGAGGTTGCGGTGACCAAAGGAACTAACGAGTTTGAGCGGGACTTGAACTCCAGTCTGGTGTTCGCCAGTCAGGGGACGTTATGACATCGGCTACCACATGTTACAACCCTAGTTGAAAAAAACCAGATTCTATATGCGCAAAGGCTAAAACAGGCGAAAACAGCCCACTGAGGAAACAAAAGGAAATAAGGTAACCCCAGGTAGTAGAAGACCATGTTACAGAGTCTATGGCACGACCCAAGACTATAGAACAATGGTTTGATTTTGGAGAGTCCTTCTCCTAGAAGAGCTGCTCACTATAGACAAAGATATGGGTAACTGTCTAGTTTATACGATACGACAGTTGGATTAATATGCCTCGAATATCAAAAAATCGTCTATTAGCTAAACTTCAAGGACATTTGGATACTTTATAACTCAATAAAAATACACCCAAAACTCGTTCAGATGATATCATCATCATCATCATCATCTCCTTCTACGCCTATTGACGCAAAGGGCCACGTTTAGATTTCGTCTCAATCTTGAGCTTTTAATTAAGTACCTCTCCATTCACCATCTACTGTAGTTCACGCTTCATATTCCTCAGTCATGTATGCCTGGGTCTACCAACTCTTCTAGTGTCTTGTGGAGCCCAGTTAAAAGTTCGGTGAACTAATCTCCCTTGGGGAATGCAAAGAGAATGCCCAAACCATCTCCATCTACCCCCTACCATGATCTTCTGCGAGTTGGCTGTTGGCAACGAGCTTATATACAGATAGTTGAGAGCAAGATGACACAAAAATCAAACATTATAAAACATGCAATGGTTAGCTTAAACAGGTTTCCATTATCAGTGCGGGGGAGAGCAAGAGATAAAAAATAGGCAATAACGTTAGTGTATATGCGTGTATGAAACACCTATGGTACAATCTCATACACATGCCACTCGAGTAATCTCTCTTATACTTTCATTGTAAACCGATCTGAAACATTTTAATACAATTTTGATAAAACTTTTCCCATCATATTTTGTCCCAGTAAACTATTAACTACTCTCTCTTATAATACCCGTGATGGAAAACGGGTCTTTGCTGAAAATATTTATGAAGCGTATCCCATGAAGGCCCTAATAGGATTTTAACTAGTTTATGGAATGTTGGTAAGTATCTTAACGAACCCAATATTGGGGAAAATCTTCAAAAAAAAAAAAAAAAAAAAAAAAAAAAAAAAAAAAAAAAAAAAAAAAATTTGTAATAAGGTTTTGTTGTATTTTTAAAGAATTAGGAATTTTCTATTTATTTTCAATATTACAGTATTCTTTTAAGTATACGTAAACGTGCATACAATCACCAATGTATGCGAAGAGGGTTCAAATTCAAATTGGAAATATCGTGATATTTATACATCAAATTTTACATCTACATAATATATATATATATATATATATATATATATATATATATATATATATATATATATATATATATATATATATATATATATATATATATATATATACACACATTACACATATACATATACAGTATATATGTATGTATGTATGTATATATATATTATATATATATATATATATATATATATATATATATATATATATATATAAACTCTGCACTTGCATAAATCCAAAATCCGCTAAAAGAGATTACTAAGAAAACCATGAAATCCAAAATTTGTAAAGGCTTCCCTGAGTCTCGAGTGGGTG
>NC_090751.1:251852-254352 GCF_036898095.1 Palaemon carinicauda
AATGGCAGAGGCAAGGGGCAGTGACATTGCCTTAGCAAGCAGGACAATGCCCTAGAAACTGACTATATATCATATGATCAGCGACCAAGCCTCCTCTCCATCAAAGTTAGGACCAAGGAGGGCCAGGCAATGGCTGCTGATGACTCAGCAGATAGACCTATAGGCTCCCCCAAACAACCCATCTTTAGCTCACAAGGATGATGAGGTTGCAACGACCAATAAAACTAATGAGTTTCAGTGGGACTCGAACCATTGTCTGGCGATCACCAGGCAGAGACGTTATCGATAATATAGGTCAAATTTTGCACATTTTGTTTTCACACATGTTAGAATATCCTCTACTTTAGTTTGATCTCTTATCCATGTTGCTTTTTTTCCTGTTGTTTACTGTTATTTCCGTCGTTATAGGTTTAAGAGTGACCACAATCCACTGACACTAATCAACATGACAATAATTATCTATGAATAAGGAATAATTTGTATCCGGTGACCGAGGAACAGTACAGCAAACATTCTGTTTGTTCTGAAGTGCTTAGCCATAGCCTCTATACAATGGTCTTCCACTGTCTTGGGTTAGAGTTCTCTTGCTTGAGGGTACACTCAGGTACACTATTCTATCGTATTTCTCTTCCTCTTGGTTTGTTAGTTTTCACAGTTTATACACGAATATATACCTTATTGTTTTTACTGTTCTTCAAATATTTTACTTTTCCTTGTTTCCTTTCCTCACTGGGCTATTTTCCCTGTTGGGGTCCCTGGGATTAAAGCATTCAGCTTTTCCAACCAGGGTTGCAGCTTAGCAAGCAATAATAATAATATTGATTCTGTTTGATAGAAAGTCCCACATTCTCCTTCGAATCTCGATGGTTTCCTGGATCTGTGCGTGCATGCGTGCGTGCATTGGGTGTTTTCATGCTTGCATATATCATTTAATCTTCTGGTTTGCATGGCATTCGGAAAAATATCTTATCAGAGGCGAAAACGGTCATATTCTGATCTTTGTTTTGTTCTAACATTGAGGTCCAATGGAACAAATTATTATTACTATTTTTACAAGTGAGTCATACACATGCTGTCTCCCATATCCTTCACACACAAATACATGTATGTGTATATATATATATATATATATATATATATATATATATATATATATATATATATATATATATATATATATATATATCAGGGGTGTAAAATATACAAAATATACATTAAATGGTCAGGCTTCTTACACAGTTCTATATATAGCATAGTTGACGTCCTCCTTTCCAAACCAGACAACGTCACTCAGTTTTTTAATTCCATTGAGATACATACTAACTTGAGCATTCTTCATTTTTTAATTATATATATATATATATATATATATATATATATATATATATGTATATATATATATATATATCTAGTTCATTTCTTAAATGATTATATTTAACTTTTACGTTGTTCCATTTATATTAATATTAATACTGAGTCTTTTTTAATTCGTATACTTTGTATATATACAGCCCTGATGATGAGATCCAGTCTCGAAAATTTGGAAAATAAATGTATGATGCTACGCTGGCTTTTCTCCATCCTATATATATATATATATATATATATATATATATATATATATATATATATATATATATATATATATATATATAAAGGACTGCATATATAGGCATATTTATCGTACCTATTGTGAACTCAAAAGATAAATATGCCGTCTCGAAAAACAGCAACACCTGATAATAAGACTTTTGAAAATCAAATGCATGCGGGTTTAGCAGATCATCAAAGCACTATCATTATGAATGCTCTCCCTCTTTAAAGGTTTAAAGGCCGCCCGTGAATGGCAGAGGTAAGGGGCAGTGACAATGGCCTAGAGACTGACCATATGTACATATGATCAGAGTCCAAGCCCCTCTCCACCCAAACTAGGACCAGGGAGGGTCAGGCAATGGCTGCTGGGTTACAATGCCCTAGAGAATGACTACTGTATATATATATATAAATATGACCAGCCAGCGTCCAAGCCCCTCTCCACACAAGCTAGGACCAGGGAGGGTCAGGCAATGGCTGCTGGGTTACAATGCCCTAGAGAATGACTATATATAAATATCACCAGCCAGCGTTCACGCCCCTCTCCACCCAAACTAGGACCAGGGAGGGTCAGGCAATGGCTGCTGGGTTACAATGCCCTAGAGAATGACTACTGTATATATATAAATATGACCAGCCAGCGTCCAAGCCCCTCTCCACCCAAACTAGGACCAGGGAGGGTCAGGCAATGGCTGCTGGGTTACAATGCCCTAGAGAATGACTATATATATATATATATATATATATATATATATATATATATATATATATATATATATATATATATATATAAATATGACCAGCCAGCGTCCAAGCCCCTTTCCACCCAAACTAGGACCAGGGAGGGTTAGGCAATGGCTACTGGGTTACAATGCCCTAGAGAATGACTATTTATAAATATGACCAG
>NC_090751.1:256499-281499 GCF_036898095.1 Palaemon carinicauda
TGGGGGGATTTAAAATCTTAAAATCACGCGGCCAGCAAAAGTATGCCTAGCGCACGTAAACAAAGGGTTAGTTCGGATGGTTTGTTTGACACTGGCTTTATCTACAGAAACATCTTAACTAGATGTTGCCTAACCTAACCTTTGGCTGTATATAAAAAAAATGTTATTTTCATTAGTAAAATAAATTTTTGAATATACTTACCCGATAATCATGTAGCTGTGAACTCCGTTGCCCGACAGAATTCTACGGGAGGGATACGCCAGCTATCACTATACTAGAAGGGGGTGTACTCACCAGCGCCACCTGTGGCCAGGTACTGCAGTACTTCTTGTTGACACCACCTCACTTTTTCCTCGGTCCACTGGTTCTCTATGGGGAGGAAGGGCGGGTCAATTAAATCATGATTATCGGGTAAGTATATTCAAAAATTTATTTTACTAATGAAAATAACATTTTTCAATATTAAACTTACCCGATAATCATGTAGCTGATTCACACCCAGGGGGGTGGGTGAAAACCAGTGTACATGACTAAAGGATAGCTAAGTATCCCGTATATCATATAATCAGTTATTTCAGAATAACAATGAAATAATAAGTACCTGGTAAGGAAGTCGACTTGAACCGTTACTCTGCCTTTATTAAGTTCGTCTTCCTTACTGAGCGCAGCGTTTCTCTTAGGAGGCTGAATCAACTCTAAGGTGCTAAAGTATATAGGGCTGCAACCCCTACTAAAGGACCTCTACACAACCTCTAACCCAGGCGCTTCTCAAGAATGAATTGACCACCCGCCAAATCAAAAGGATGCGGAAGGCTTCTTAGCCTACCGTAACAACCATAAAAACAACAATAAAAGCATTCAAGAGAAAGGTTAAAAAAGGTTATGGGATTAAGGGAATGTAGTGGCTGAGCCCTCACCTACTACTGCACTCGCTGCTACGAATGGTCCCAGGGTGTAGCAGTTCTCGTAAAGAGACTGGACATCTTTAAGATAAAATGATGCAAACACTGACTTGCTCCTCCAATAAGTTGCATCCATTATGCTCTGCAGAGAACGGTTCTTATTAAAGGCCATCGAAGTGGCTACGGCTCTCACTTCGTGGGTCCTTACCTTCAGCAAAGCAAGGTCTTCCTCCTTCATATGAGAATGGGCTTCTCTAATCAGAAGCCTTATATAATACGAAAGTCCGTTTTTGGACATGGGCATCGAAGGTTTCTTGATTGCACACCATAAGGCTTCTGACTGTCCTCGTATAGGTTTTGACCTATTAAGATAATATTTCAGAGCTCTGACAGGGCAAAGAACTCTTTCTAGCTCGTTACCTACCATGTTGGAAAGGCTAGGAATTTCAAACGATCTAGGCCAAGGACGTGAAGGAAGTTCATTCTTAGCTAAAAATCCGAGCTGTAAAGAACATGTTGCAGATTCGGATGTGAACCCAATGTTCTTGCTGAAGGCATGAACCTCACTGACTCTTTTAGCTGTTGCAAGGCAGACGAGGAAAAGAGTCTTGAGGGTAAGGTCCTTGAAGGAAGCTGACTGGAGAGGTTCGAACCTAGGCGACATAAGGAACCTTAAGACTACGTCTAGATTCCAGCCTGGAGTGGGTAAACGACGTTCTTTAGCAGTCTCAAAAGACTTAAGGATGTCTTGAAGGTCCTTGTTGGAAGAAAGGTCCAAACCTCTGTGGCGGAGAACTGAAGCCAACATACTCCTGTACCCTTTAATCGTAGGAGCCGAAAGGGATCTCTCATTCCTTAGATGTAATAGGAAGTCAGCTATTTGGGTTACAGAGGTATTGGTGGATGAAACTGCATTGGCTCTACACCAGCTCCGGAAGACTTCCCACTTGGATTGGTAGACTCTACGAGTGGATACCCTCCTTGCTCTGGCAATCGCACTGGCTGCCTCCTTCGAAAAGCCTCTAGCTCTAGCGAATCTTTCGACAGTCTGAAGGCAGTCAGCCGAAGAGCGTGGAGGTTTGGGTGCAACTTGTCTACGTGAGGTTGACGTAGAAGGTCCACTCTTAGAGGAAGAGTCCTGGGGATGTCGACCAGCCATTGTAGTACCTCTGTGAACCATTCTCTTGCAGGCCAAAGGGGAGCAACCAGCGTCAGCCGTGTCCCTTCGTGCGAGATGAACTTTTGAATGACTCTGTTGATGATCTTGAACGGTGGGAATGCGTAAAGGTCGAGATGGGACCAATTCAGCAGAAAAGCATCCACATGAACTGCTGCTGGGTCTGGAACTGGGGAACAGTACAAAGGAAGTCTCTTGGTCATGGAGGTGGCAAACAGATCTATTGTAGGCTGACCCCACAAGGTCCAAATTCTGTTGCACACGCTCTTGTGAAGGGTCCATTCCGTGGGGATGACCTGATCTTTTCTGCTTAGGCGATCTGCTGAGACGTTCATGTTGCCCTGAATGAACCTCGTTACTAGGGTGAGGTTTAGACTTCTTGACCAAATGAGGAGGTCCCTTGCGATCTCGTACAGGTTCCTCGAATGGGTCCCTCCCTGCTTGGAGATGTAAGCTAAGGCTGTGGTGTTGTCGGAGTTCACCTCCACCACCTTGCCTAGCAGGAGGGACTTGAAGTTCAATAGGGCCAAATGAACTGCCAGGAGCTCCTTGCAGTTGATGTGGAGCATTACCTGTTCCTTGTTCCCCGTTCCCGAGCATTCCTGTCCGTTCAAGGTCGCGCCCCAGCCCGAGTCTGATGCATCCGAGAAGAGATGAAGATTGGGGGTCTGAATCGCTAACGATAGGCCCTCTTTGAGAAGGAGGTTGGTCTTCCACCACAAGAGAGTGGTCTTCATCTCTTTGGTGACCGGGATAGAGACTGCTTCGAGCGTCAAATCCTTGTCCCAATGAGCTGCTAGATGGAATTGAAGAGGGCGGAGGTGGAGTCTCCCTAACTCGACGAACAGGGCTAACGATGACAGGGTCCCTGTGAGACTCATCCACTGTCTCACCGAGCAACTGCTCCTCTTCAGCATGCTCAGGATGCAATCTAGGGCTTGGCTTATCCTTGGGGCCGATGGAAAAGCCCGAAAATCCTGACTCCGAATCTCCATTCCCAGGTAAACAATGGATTGGGAGGGAATGAGCTGGGACTTTTCGAAGTTGACTAACAGACCCAGTTCCTTGATCAAGTCCAAAGTCCAGTTGAGACTCTCCAGACAGCGACGACTCGTGGAGGCTCTCAACAGCCAGTCGTCTAAGTAAAGGGAGGCTCTGATGTCGGATAAGTGGAGGAATTTTGCAATATTCCTCATCAGAAGCGTAAACACCATAGGAGCTGTGCTTAGGCCAAAACACAGGGCTTGGAATTGGTACACAACCTTTCCAAAAACGAATCTCAGGAAAGGTTGGGAGTCTGGATGAATAGGAACGTGAAAGTATGCGTCTTTCAGATCCAACGAGACCATCCAGTCCTCCTGCCTGACCGCTGCTAGGACCGACTTCGTCGTCTCCATAGTGAACGTCTGCTTGGTGACATAAGCATTGAGCGCGCTGACGTCCAGCACCGGTCTCCAACCTCCTGTCTTCTTGGCCACCAGAAAGAGACGGTTGTAGAAGCCCGGGGATTGATGGTCCCGGACTATAACCACTGCCTTCTTCTGTAACAGGAGCGACACCTCCTGGTGCAACGCTAGCCTCTTGTCCTTTTCCTTGTAGTTGGGAGAGAGGTTGATGGGAGAAGTGGTCAGAGGGGGTTTGCGGCAGAATGGTATCCTGTAACCCTCCCTCAGCCACCTGACAGACTGGGCGTCTGCACCTCTCTTTTCCCAAGCTTGCCAGAAGATCTTGAGTCTGGCTCCTACTGCTGTCTGGAGAGGAGGAGAGTCAGTGTTTGCCTTGAGAAGTCTTGGAACCTTTCCTAGACTTGCTCCTGGAAGAGTCTGGACGGGAGCTTCCTCGGCTGGGGGCTCTACCACGAAAGGGCGGAATAAACCTCGTAGCAGGCGTATCAGCAACTGGGGTGCGGTAAGTCCTGGGGACTGAGGGAGCAACCTTAGTCTTACGAGCTGAAGAGGCCACAAGATCATGAGTGTCTTTCTGAATCATTGCCGCAGACAAGTCCTTGATAAGTTCTTCGGGAAACAAGAACTTAGAAAGCGGAGCGAAAAGGAGTTGAGACCTTTGACAAGGTGTGATGCTGGAAGAAAGGAAGGTACAAAATGCTCCCTTTTCTTAAGAACTCCTGACACAAAAATTGAAGCAAGCTCGCCAGATCCATCCCTAATAGCTTTATCCATGCAGGACATTAAAAGCATGGCCGAGTCTTTGTCCGCAGGGGAGGTCTTCTTGCTAAGGGCCCCCAGGCACCAGTCTAGAAAATTGAACATCTCAAAGGCACGAAATACACCCTTTAGTAAGTGGTCTAGATCGGAGAAGGTCCAGCAAACCTTAGAGCGCCTCATTGCTGTTCTACGAGGAGAGTCGACCAAACTCGAGAAGTCAGCCTGGGCAGAGGCAGGTACTCCCAAGCCTGGTTCCTCTCCTGTGGCATACCATACGCCCGCTTTAGAAGTGAGCTTAGTCGGTGGGAACATAAAGGAAGTCTTCCCTAGTTGCTGCTTAGACTGCAACCACTCCCCTAAAATTCTTAAAGCTCTCTTAGAGGACCTTGCAAAGACGAGCTTAGTATATGTTGACTTGACAGGCTGCATGCCCAGCGAAAACTCAGATGGCGGAGAGCGGGGGGTAGCAGAGACAAAATGGTCCGGGTATACCTCTCTGAAAAGAGCCAGGACCTTACGAAAGTCAATAGGTGGAGGAGAAGACTTGGATTCTTCCACGTCTGATGAGCGATCCAGGTGCGCAGCTTCCTCATCAGAAACCTCATCACCAGAGTGTAGCGAAGTGAGAGGTAATGGAACAGTGGTATGCTGAACAGCAGAATCTGAACAAGCGGGTGCAACAACGCTTGTGGTTTCATCCTCAAGTCTCTGTTGATGAGATAAAACCTGAGGTTCAGGCTGCAAAGGCTGGTCAAAAAGAGTAGCGGAAGGTAGGCGCATGGGTTGAGGAGGCTGACTCCTGGCATGAGTGTCTTGACTCAAGAGTTGCGCTTGCTGTAAGGGTTGCGGATGCGCAGTAGCAGGTTCCTGAGGAACGAGTTGAGGTTCCTGAGGTGTGAGCTGCGAGAGTTGAGGTAGCGGCTGCGCAGAACGCAGTTCTTGTCTCGCGAGTTGAGGTTCCTGAGGCGCAAGGCTAAGGTGTTGAGGCTCTCGCCTTGAGGAGGGTTGAGGTCGCTGCAGCGAGTGCTGAGGTGGCTGCCTCATGGATGGAAGAGGTTGTCGTACCTCAACAGATTGTTGCCTCGCTGGTGGAACCGCAAGCGAAAGCGGAGGAAGAAAGGCATAAGCTTCCTGCTCCCATTGCTGAGGTTGCCTTAAGGAAGGCGGAGGTAGCTGCACACCGCTGGAAACTGGCAACTCAGTACGCAGTAAGGTATCCTGAGGAGCCTCAACTTCGTACGCCTGGCAGACTGGACTGCGGTTAGGCGGAGCGAACGCAGGAGGAGGCGTAACCTTCTCAGCCTGACACTCACGCATTAAGACTGCAAGCTGTGACTGCATGGACTGCAGCACAGTCAACTTGGGGTCGACAGACGCTAAGGTCTGCTGAGGCAAAGCCTTAACAGAAGATGAGGTCTGTTGCGGCATCACCTTACCCCTCTTAGGAGGAGTGCAGTCACCTGATGACTGCGGAGAGTCAGAGCTAATCCAATGACTGCAACCAGGTTGAGCTCTTGAGGTCTGGACTTTGCGTTTGAGAGGTCTTGAGACCTGAGTCCAGCGTTTTCTCCCTGACAATTCTTCAGCAGACGAGTAAAAGACGGGCTCAATCGTCTGCGGGTGGGAGTGACGGTCTTTGTAAGACACGCCCGCAACCACCGAGGATACTTCTGTGCGCCGATCAAGGCCTGCCGAACCCTTTTGCCCTTCGACATTGCTTCTCCCCTGGGCTTGGGAGTTTGCAAGAGGTCCCGGACTGGGAGGACGACTGGCACGCACAGAAGTACCCTCACGCACCACACTGACACTGACACTAGCACTTGGCACTGCACTGACACTAGCACTTGTCACAGCACTGGCACTATTACCTCCCACTGCACTTTTGACCTTAAGTTCCTTGACTTCGGCCATAAGAGACTTATGATCACTAACCACCGATTCCACTTTGTCACCTAAAGCCTGAATGGCACGCAAAACAACAGACATATCAGGTTGAGGGCAAATAGTAGGTTCGGGGGTAGCCACTACAGGGGGAGGAAAAGGTAGGGGATCATGAGGTGAGGAAAAAAGTGAAGAGCGAGAAGAACTCCTCCTAACTCTCTCTCTCTAACTTGGTTGAATATTTCAAGAATCGGACAAATTCAAGTTCCGAAAGTCCGGCGCATTCCTCACATCGATCTTCCAACTGACAGGGTCTTTCCCTACAGTCAGAACAAGCGGTGTGAGGATCTACCGAGGCCTTCGGAATACGCCTATTACAAGACCTACATCGTCTATGGGGTGGGGCTTGTGAAATGTCAGACATCTTGAATCAAAGAGTTAGCCAAGGGGGATTCCAAATCAAGCAAAAAGATCGTTAACCATTAATCAGAAATAAATAAAAGCTATCTAAGCTAATATAGAAGTTTTCCAGTATAGCGACAGCCGAAATCTGAGAGAAATACTTCACCAAAAGCCGTGAACAATACTCCAAGATCATAAGCGTATCCCATGAATGTCTTGCCGGAAGCACGACAGAGGAAAAAGTGAGGTGGTGTCAACAAGAAGTACTTGAGTACCTGGCCACAGGTGGCGCTGGTGAGTACACCCCCTTCTAGTATAGTGATAGCTGGCGTATCCCTCCCGTAGAATTCTGTCGGGCAACGGAGTTGACAGCTACATGATTATCGGGTAAGATTAATATTGAAAAATTAGTATTCGGCATAATTTCAGGACGTGTCCCAACGAACTAACAATCTTAACAAGAGGTTAAAAATGAAGATTGTTGGGATTAGCGAAAACGTAAGTCCGAACATCAATAGCTGTTCAAGCATGCCACCAGCTGATAGGCGAACAGAGCGCCGTCCAACAGGTGTTATTATAGTCAGGCAGGATACAATGCTTGGGGGGAAATTTTACGATCGAGTAACTTGGCCGTGGCTTAGGCGGACGACGCATTGTAACGACCTTTCCCTAACCTAACAATTCATGATAATTATCATAGCAGTGTCAAATGTCACTATAAATGACGTGTCCCAACTAATTACAAACTTAACAAAGGGGTAAAAATGTATAATGATGGGACAGAATTAAATTGTTAAAACGAACGATTCTTAGCCTGGGATGACACGGGCTCTATCTATCGGGAAAGTTGGAAACTAAGTAGGAGCTAACCGTGACTTGCGTTCAGACCATGCTGAACTTAGAAAATATTGCTGTGGTAAAGGTGAATTATATTGTTTATTTAAAATGATGAAATAACATCATATTATGGTATATTGGATCATAGTAAGGAACATCTTCCCATAAGGAAAAATGATTTGGCTAGTAATAAGAAAGATATCGCCCTGTCCTTAAAAACTACATTCACCCCTTTTCTTTTTTGGCGAGCGCAGAGAAAACCATTAGATTTCGGTAGTATTTTGATATTGTCCTTAATGGTTTTTGCTGCGCCGTGCGCTCGCTTCGCTTGCGAAGAGAAAAATCATCAAGCTCCTACATACTGGCTGGGTGGTATTCTACCGAAATATTACCTCGAGTTCCTTGTGAGGTAAACAGACATACTTAAAATATTTTCAGAAGTAAGAGCCTTTGCAGTTTAATGGGACCGGTGTGACGGTCTGAACGATCTCCCGGTCTCAGAATTCTCCTTGATAATCTGCGCATGCACGAACATTACCGTTTGCCTGTGCATACGAAGTTGATGTTTTATTTTCCTGTAATGTTAGCGTGCGCAGCTCAACATTACCGCTTGCCAGTACATACGAGCTTGATGTTTTATTTTCATGCGAGCGAAGCGAGCTAATGGCGGAAAAGAACCATTATACAATGTCAAGGAGAATTCTGAGACCAGGGGATTGTTCAGACCGTCACACCGGCTGAAAAGTCAAAATTTAAAATTTACAGATGAAAGAACACCACCTAACCTATGGTTCCCCAACTATCCTAATCTAGTAGCCATATCGGTACCTACCTACCTACCTACCTACCGGGGGGGGGGGGGCTACGCACCCCAACCACCCCTTGACTAGAGTATTCTTACCCTAACCTGTACCAAGGAACATTTACCCAAAGACGTATCACATATTTTGATAAAACCATTTTATATAGGAAGGGAAATGAGGGATACGAACGCCTAACCTTATTTTATCGAAGATAAGGCTTATATAAAGGTTACGGTGGAAAATTGGACAAGAGATTGGTTACGCTATCCGGGTAGCGAAAGAGTATTGGTCGATGTCTTCATGTGGACTTTATTATTATAAATACAAATAAAATTAACACAAAATAATATACTCGGAATACTTATGCATATATTGGATAACTACTTACCACAGGTTTAATTATATTAACACTCAGAAACACGAAATTATCGATAATATTGATGGAATCGTTGTACGACATGCCAGACAGACAGGTTTGACAGCGCGCCACGCGCATGCGCAGCATACATTACTAATCACAGTAGTAGTAAAAGAAAGGGCCGGATTTGAACCGGCTCTCCTTTTTTGTTACAGCTGCAAACACTATTCATATATGTAGATCTTGATTAGAACTACTGTATTAGCATAGGATTTTTTTATGTTTCATACATTTATAACATAAATACATGTAACATAAACTTTGCAAACACTATTCATATATGTAGATTTTGATTAGAACAACTGTATTAGCATATAATCTTTTTATGTTTCATACATTTATAACATAAATACATGTAACATAAACTTTTTCTTATAATATAGCGTGCTATTCATAATTCTAACAAGTATTTCTTAGTCTTAGTGTATTCAAAACATCATATTTTATCTTTTTTATAATGTCAAGTTTTTTTTTTTTTATATCTAAAACTATGCTCGGTGTCGTATCTGTCCTTACTTGGATTATGTATATTGCTTTCCAAATTAGCAAAATTGTTTATATTTTCATTGTAGCAGTCTTTTTATTCTAAGATATTGGTTCAGCATATAGTTTATTCACATTTAGTTGGGAGTAATTTCACATATTTTCATTATATCAATAAGCACTGTATAATTTTTCTTTTCATGGCCTTCTTTCATATATATTTTTTGTTCATATACATCAAGGCTATAGGAAAGTATAGGCCTATGCATAATTGTCATCAAACATAGGAAAGCAGTCAACGATTATTGAAGTTTTCGTCATAAATCTATCAATAAATGGATCGGAAATAAAAAATCATAAGAAAAGAAGGAATGTAGGCAAATGGAGCATGTGAAAATAATTAGAAAAGAAACAATTATCTTAATCCTCTATTTGAAACAAATATCATCATCATCATCATCATCATCATCATATCCTCCTATGCCTGTTGCAGCAAAGGGCCTCAGTTAACTTTATTTGGAAGTATGTACTGCACTGTACAAGAAACTCAATGATTTTCTTTCATTTTCTAGGATCACGTGCAGTCTAGAAACATACAGCAGAGATTCATATATATATATATATATATATATATATATATATATATATATATATATATATATATATATATATATATATATATATATATATATATATATATATATAAACTAAGTAACTGTGAAGAAAGTAATAATAGGGTGAAAAATAAACATAACAACATGTGTCCATTGGTGGGGAAGTATATCTGTTAAGGCCCAAATACACTGATTGTATAATATCTGTATTTGTTCAAGCACACACACACACACACACACACACACACACACACACACACACATATATATATATATATATATATATATATATATATATATATATATATATATATACTGTATATATACAGAGAGAGAGAGAGAGAGAGAGAGAGAGAGAGAGAGAGAGAGAGAGAGAGAGAGAGAGAGAGAGAGAGAGAGTGTGTGTGTGTGTATAAAGGGCTGTGTGTACATGTATATTAAACAATGACAAAAATACACACATATTATCACTCATTTAATCCTACTTCTGTACAAAACTTGATTCATTAACTTGACCATTTCATGGGATGGTTCAAATCTCACGTATTTTGCCCTTTTTAAACATCTTTCCATCCATTTATTTTCATATTCAAAGGCATATTGAAGACTTTGTTATAGTAATTATTATTTTCACAACAAAAATAACAGTCGTAACTTTAAGTATAAATATTAGTGCTCTAGTCAGATATCACAACACAAAAATTATTAACAGCGTAATTGGCTATGACGTCATCAGGGGCGGGGCTTATTTTGCCAGGAATCTTTACAGCGACTGTAATTGTTAAATAAAACTAAAATGATGTCCCAAATCTGTCATGGCTCGTTATGAAATCAGAACTGTATATCGTTTTTAGTCAATTGTAGTCAATCAAGAGTCCCATCACTACGGGTTCTAGAGCTTTTAAATACACAACCCAAAAACTTAATTTATTTCTTATTTACAATAAATATCTTCATCCACTTCTCCTTCATAGAATTCCAATAGATAATTCTTACAGCTATTGTTATATTTCACCGTATATTATGATAATCTTTCGCCTCATTGGAACATAAAGTCTCTAAAATGATATCAAACATTACCCATTAAAGCTTTAAAGGCCGCTCATTAATGGCAGAGGCAAACAGGACAACATATATTTTTCGAAATCAAAAATATGTCATTTTTTTAACCTGTTTCTGTTGAAATTGGAATGTCTGGTCATACTTCTTGCTGGCACTGTTCCCTTGTAATGTCTTTTCTCATTCACACATCTAACTTAGGTTTTTTCTGGTATCTATATTTTCATGGCTAAACATGCTGCTATCATTAATAAGACTTGTGGAATACTTTATCTAGATTCTTGAGAATTCATTGCAAAATTTATTGAGGATACCAAAGAATTTCCTAGGCGATTCATGATAACTGTTGAGAGATCACTATATGTGATGCAGTAGGAATGTTTTTTTTTGCACCAATAGTGGAAAATAAAGCATAAGCGTTGTACGAACCACATTAAAATAAACGCAACATACGTCATGGTTTTTAAAATTCACTTCAAGCAAAGTTCGTTAAGCCAGACACTATTTCTTGGGCGCTTCATCTGAGACATTCTGCTTCAGAAAATGTCAGTAATTTTCTTTCTATGTCACCTTATTCCAAGTAGGTCACTTTGATTCCTTCGATCGTATCACATTTACTCATGAATTCACATGCCACAATTTCTATATTCTCTGAAATATTTCCCTACGAATTAAATTCACCCGATGTAGTAACTAGAGTACTTGGATTGCCAAGCACCCATCCTAAGGTGCTGTCCTCTGTTCCGGTCGGTCTTGTTGGCACGGGCCTTTCCCTTGGTTGGCCCGTAGGCATCTGTTCCACGCATCACAGACTAACACAATGACAAGACTTTCTTTGACAGTTTCTTAAACTTCTCGGGTCCCTGTTATTCTATTTGCGGTATGTAATAGGACGTTTCCTGGTACACGAAAAAATTCTGCAGTTGCTGGTGGAGGAACTCAAACGTTGGCCTCTGGTGCGCAGTTTTATTCCAGCAGGAAAGCATGATTTCGTACATGAAGTCTGGACAGTCGCTGGGTTGTTTCATGCGGTAGCCGTCTCTTACCTGGGTTATGTAGTCTTCGACGCTAAAGGCTGGGTGAAAAGGAGAAATATGCAGTTAGATATATTATCATTACTTCTATTATTACTAGCTAAGCTAAAGCATTAGATGAAAAACAGGATGCTACAAACCCTACAGGGCTCCAATAGGGAAAGTAGCTCATTTTACACTATCTATGACTTCTCACAAAAACCAAATGTAGGCAGTAGTAACATGGTAATACTTTGTCTCAACTATGCATAAACTCCTCGGTAAATTACTAAATTGACTTTGGTTATTAGTTATATCAGTTTAGAAAACTTAAAAGGTTTAAAGGCAGATCAGGAATGGTAAAGGCGAGGGGCAGTGACAATGCCCTAACTATAGTCAATTTCTTTTAGCGAGGCATATTTGCATCGACTCGCAGCGGTGCCCTATTAGCTCGGTAAAGTTTCCTGATCGCTGATTGGTTGGACAAGATAATTCTAACCAATCAGCGATCAGGAAACTTTTCCGAGCTAAAAGGGCACCGCTGCGAGTCGGTGCAAATATGCCTCGCTAAAAGAAATGGACTATAGTAGGACAATGCCCTAACTAGTAGGATAATGCCCTAACTAGCAGGACAATGCCCAAGAGACTGACCATATATACATATAATCAGCACCAAGCCAGGACCAGGGAGGGCCAGGTACTGGCTGCTGATAACTAAGCAGGTAGACCTAAAGGCACCTCCCAAATCCCACATCCTTAGCTCACAAGGATGGTGGGGTTGCAGACACTACAAGAAACTATCGAGCTAGAGCATGACTCGAACCCCAGCCCGGAGAAGCGCTAGGCGGGGACGCTTCCAATAGGCTACAACAACCCTTAAAAGACTCACCAGGATACGGGACTTCGCCGCCAGTAAATATCTCGTAGCATAGGATACCGAAGGACCAGACATCTGACTTGATGGTGAAGGAATTCTTCAAGAAGGCCTCAGGAGGTGTCCATTTCAGTGCAAATTTCACTTCTGAAAGAAATATAAACTTTTAGTAAAAACTTAGAATTCAAGACATCAATTTCTAAGAATAACTGTATTCAGAAAGAGAGAGAGAGAGAGAGAGAGAGAGAGAGAGAGAGAGAGAGAGAGAGAGAGAGAGAGAGAGAGAGAGAGAGAGAGAGAGAGAGATATAGCATTTAGGATATACAGTATGATACACAGTATTCTAGAAGTTTCATTCCAGCTGTGACCAAGTTGTGGAATGGTCTTCCTAATTAGGTAGCTGGTTCGGTGGAACTTCTAAAGTTCAAACTTGCAGCAATTTTTTTGTGTGTGTGTTGAACAGACTGATCTAAGTCTATTCTTATAGTTTATTTACGAAAGATCTATTTTATGTTGTTACTGTTCTTAAAATATGTTATCTTAACTGTTCATTACATCTTTTGTAGTTCATTTATTTCCTTATTTTATTTCCTCAATGGGCCATTTTTCTCTATCGGGGCCCTTGGGCTTATAACATCTTGCTTTTCCAACTAGGGTTGTAGCTTAGCCGGTAATAATAATAATAAATCTTCGAAATCTTAATAACAATAATTTTTTCTTTAATATGATTAGTTATCAATTAAACCATTGGGAGAAATGTTCGAGAATTGTGTTTTATTTTATATAACTTAAAATTAGCCTATAAACATACATGATCTCCTTATAAGTATAAAAATGGTTAAACAAATTGCTAGAATGCTAACCCAGCCACTGATATGTGTTGAGATATCTTTTTTCCGTTTAATGCATATAATAAGGGATTTGAATTAGAATTTTATATTCCTTATAGTTTTTGAGTTCTATTGCTTTGAAAATTGCAAAACAAACACAATTTTTTTTCAAAAAAACTCCATTAACTCAAAAAATTAAAAAGCTATCGGAGAAGCTTTACTGTAAGGTTAATGTGTGTATCAAATCTCATTTAAATCCGAGCATAAATACTATAACCCTCAAATTGTCCCCTTAACTTGGTGGGAAAAGATGTAGACAAACAATAAGAAGTCTGCTAGAATCCTAGACTTCGTTTAAACATTCTAGAATGTTAAAAACTAAAACTTCTAAAGAACATACTATAACCCTTAATGGAAAATGAATAAATATGTAAAATAATACGTACTGGAAGAGGCATTGTACTCGCCCTCCTGAAGTCTGCTAGAATCCTAGATTTCGTTTAAACATTCTAGAATGTTAAAAAACTAAACCTTCTAAAGGACAAACTATAACCCCTAATGGAAAATGAATAAATATGGAAAATAATAATACGTACTGGAAGAGGCATTGTACTCGCCCTCCTGAAGAATGCTAGAATCAGTTCGTTTAAACATTCTAAAATTTTAAAAACTAAAACTTCTAAAGGAGAAACTATAACCCTTAATGGAAAATGAATAAATTAAATAATAATACGTACTGGAAGAGGCATTGTACTTGCCCTCCTGCAGAATCCTAGAATCAGTTCGTTTAAACATTCAAGAATGTTAAAAACTAAAACTTCTAAAGGACAAACTATAACCCTTTATGGAAAATGAATAAATTAAATAATAATACGTACTGGAAGAGGCATTGTACTCGCCCTCCTGAAGTCTGCTAGAATCCTAGACTTCGTTTAAACATTCTAGAATGTTAAAAACTAAAACTTCTAAAGGAGAAACTATAACCCCTAATGGAAAATGAATAAATATGGAAAATAATAATACGTACTGGAAGAGGCATTGTACTCGCTCTCCTGAAGTCTGCTAGAATCCTAGACTTCGTTTAAACATTCTAGAATGTTAAAAACTAAAACTTCTAAAGAAGAAACTATAACCCCTAATGGAAAATGAATAAATATGGAAAATAATAATACGTACTGGAAGAGGCATTGTACTCGCCCTCCTGCAGAATCCTGGCAAGACCGAAGTCTGCAATCTTGCAGTTTATGGATTCTCCAACAAGGACATTCCGAGCCGCCAAGTCCCGGTGAATAAGTCGCTTCCTTTCGAGATAACACATGCCGTTTGCTACCTGAAAGAATGGCGTATTTTAATTATTATTAACATTAATATCATTATTACTAGTTAAGCTATAATCCTAGTTGGAAAATCAAGAGCTCCATCAGGGGGAATAGCCTAGTGAGGGAAGGAAATAAGGCAGGGTTGCCAGGCGTACGATAATTATCGTACATGTACGATACCTTAGAGATAATATATATATATATATATATATATATATATATACTGTATATATATATATATATATATATATATATATATATATATATATATATATATATATATACAGGTATATATATATATATATATATATATATATATATATATATATATATATATATATATATATATATATATATATATATATATATATATATATATATATATATATATATATATATATATATATATATATATATATATATATATATATATATATATATATATATATATATATATATATATATATATATATATATATATATATATATATATATATATATATATATATATAGATATATATATATATATATATATATATATATATATATATATATATATATATATATATATATATATATGTGTGTGTGTGTGTGTGTGTGTGTGTGTGTGTGTGGGTGTGTGTTCATTAAACAATTATACTAAAATACCTTGAAATAAGTTATTTATGTTACTCCTAAATAATCATGTTGAAAGTGTGTTCGATAATTTTGGTTAAAAAAAGGGTAATTTTAAGGTTCATGTACGATAATCCAGTGGAAATAATTAAGGACACATAGGATAGTGTGCCTGAGTGTACCTTCAAGCAAGATGCTTATGGCTGCTGATGCTAGGGACATTTGAATGATGAATTACCTGCCTATCTACTTATCCCTGTTGTTTATTTCCATTTCATGTTTGTCTGATATTGTCCTTTACTTGTTCTTAAATAGGCATTCTACTTGGACTCTGCTATCAAAGTTTACTGTTTTTTCTGACTTGGTCAGTATAAATGGGAGATCCATTTGAATAATAATACTTACTTTCCTATTTCTAATCTTGAGCTCAGACCTTTTTTTACAAAGCAAACAATCCAAATACTATTGCAACAAAGATAGACACCAATGCTTGTCGCAAGAACGTTGAACCCTTTACTCACATTGGACTGTTTACCTTCCTTTTAAGTCATCAAAATATTCCAAAATCTTCATTCCTCTAAAGTATATACTCTACTCCCCAACCAGAGGTCCTTCAATATCATTATTCAAAGCGTTTAGATATCTTGATTATTTGTAAGCAAGGAAATAAACAGACATAAAGTATTATCCAGAATGGACACAACAAAGTAAGTATACCTGCAAAGCAAAGCTGACTCTGATATTATCTGGAAGATCTTCGTTTTCCTCTCTCCTCAAGAAATCGAGGAGGGACCCGTTCTTCAGGTACTCAGTGATGATGTAGATCGTATCCTTTGTCGTACAGATGCCGTATAACACCACGATGTTCTTGTTCTTCAGCGTCTTCATGATGGCCGCTTCTTCCATGAACTGGCTCATGGACATCGAAGAACCTTTCATCAGCTTCTTGATGGCGACAGGAGTTTTATAACAATTTCCTGTTGGCGTAAAAGAAAGATATGAGGTTAGGTTAAGTGATTACTATCATTTCTATACTCTTCTGTTTTTCAGGTCGAAAATATTAATGCATTTACTTATCTTTCAAAGCTGTTTTCCCATTTCTATCGTACATGAAAACCCTTCGCACTACAGGATCTACCCATTTTACCCCCAATGGATGTACCGGTACGTCCTTGCAAAAAACTTATTTACATTTTTTGCATATTTTTTATAACCTTATGAGAAACTTCAGGCATTTTCCAAAAGAATGAGACCAACCTGACTTCTCTATGACAAAAATTAAGGCTGTTAGAGCAATCTAAAAAAATATATAAACCAAAATGTGCTTGAAAGTTCCACATAGCTTGGGGGTAAAAGGGGTAGCCTACAAAATGTGTCTGTTGTGAGCATTTTTAGGTATTTACAATATCCCACAGAGTACTCCATGTAATTGCCAGATCCATATTATCTAAATACTTGGAAAATAAAGTCTTTAGCTTTTTTCTTGAAAGCCTTAATATCTTCAGTCTTTCGGATGTCTACATTCTTGCTCCATAGTTTAGCATTGTTTTTCATAAAATTTTCTTTCCCTATTGGGATCTTTCTGTTTATAGTGTTTTGGTTTTTCAAATAGGGTTGCAGCTTAGCTAATAGTAATAATAACAGTATTATCAATAGGATATATTATCTAAGCAAGGCCACTGGAATACATTACTAGGCTTTCAAAGGTTCAGTTGGATTGAATTTAAGAATTTAGGCCACAGGGCCAGCTACTGTGGCATGAGAGGTCATTTGGTGCCCTTGTTGCTGTATGAAATAAAAGTCAAGAGATTAAAAAGTGAAATTTGGAAAAAAAAAAATGAAGCGGACATTGGGGTAAGGTTGAAGGCTCAAAAGTGAATTGATCTATGGGACAAAAGGACACTTTACTTTAAGGGTTCTTTTCCATGTCCTAAGTTAAATAAAGTTAAATAATCCCTTCTGTGCAACACATGAGGTTCATCAAGGTCACTAACCCCCTTGTGGGACTCATAGGTTAACTCCAATACCATGATTGCCAATTTATACTCATGTCATTCCCTATCAATTTAAGTAAATAAAAAATAGAGTACAGTTATGATCCTGCAATTAAAGACACTAAAGTTAGCCATACAACATAACCCATTAGTTTATTTCATTATGAAAGTATCTATATATGTCTTTCAAAAGTCCTTACCCAGCCACACTTCGCTGAAATTCCCATCGCCAATTTTCTCGACGAAGTGCAAATCCTTTATAGGAATCGCCCACTCGTTGCTCGGAGTCAAATTGTTCATGACGGGGGTGGGTTTCGCGCAGGGCATCGTGAGGTGTTCTCTTATCACGTCCCTTTCGCTTCTGTAAATCTGAGCCTCAATTAGGTCAATCAAGGTCGCATATACGGCGCACGGGTAGATGAAATAATAACCAGATGTGTTCACGAAGATACGATAGTGCGTCACTAGCTTTGTATCGTGGCGACCTTTTATCTGGTAAAAAGTATAAAAGGTTTCATATATTATACATATAAATATATATATATATATATATATATATATATATATATATATATATATATATATATATATATCATCATTGTATGTGGAAGCAATAATTTTTCTGCATTTTATGAAGAGCTATCTACTGATACAGGAAAAGAATCAAGATCATTATAGGGATATATTTTTCAACATCAATCCCTTCTATCAGGGGATGGCTCTAGAGAAGAACAACTTAATAGTCACTGTCATATTCACCTTATAGCTGTTAAATTTTAGCAACATTAGTTGCTTCATGCGCCTAAGCAGAAGGCTCATCAAACCACCCTATGCACAATGTGCCACTCGGCCAAATCTTCAAAGTACCCTTAATCTTCTTGGTTATTAAGGACTGCAGTTATAATGACAATCCAACCCTTTTTAGACTCCCCTTACCTGCTACCTCCTTGTATTTCTGAGAGATACACTCTTTTCACTAACCTATTTTCATTCATTTTTCCCACATGACCAAGCCACCTAACTCTTTCACATATGTTGGCTTTTTTTTAACAGTACTATGTATCACTATATTTTCCACATTAAGTATCCTTCCTACATTATATGTTCTATGCAAGTTCGTTTCAAAACCTTCTACGTTTTGTTTTTTATCTATCAGTCATATTTATCTTCCATAGCATATAGTTGGCTCAACACTATCTTCATGTATGTTTGCATAATTATGTACAGTGACTAACTCCATTTCCTTTCACATACTGTTTCTGTAGATGCCTGTCTGTGAGCTCTAACCCCCATGAAAATACTTTCAACTAGTGTTGGCGAGCTAAATATTTCGATGGATATGCGCACACACACAGGTTCAACCCTTCCCATAACCCTTTCCTAACTATATCCACTCTCACCAAGGTATGACCACTCCCTCTCGCCCCTACCCGAGAGACAGGGAGAGGTCCAGTAGTTATACGTTTGGCAATGCCGTTCAGCAAGACGGGAAAGAATATATATATAGCTAGACGATCACTCTTTATTACATAGGGGAGATGAGAGTAATAAAATGATTTGCGAAACCTCCTTTACCTTGACACTGAGGCTGTACTTGTGATTGTTGGAATCTCTGTAGGAGTCCCGGACCATGAAAGCCCCCACGGGGTTGCTCGGGCTCATCAGTAGAGCTTCGCATTCATCCCTGCTTATCGTTCCGAAGTACCATCTGAATAAAAATGAAGATGAACATTAACAATACACTTCTGCGTTATACTAAATGCAGTGAGAAATGTGGCAACAGTGGGGGAATCCATTTAAAACCAGGTGCTCTCCCCTACCATCCATTTCTCGCTGTGTTGAGTATAGGAAGAGCAAATGGCCTAAGATTCTAATGCATTGTAGCACTACCTGGACTTAGGAAGAGCTTAATATGATATACCTTATACCAAATAAACACTTTTAGTTAACGGTTGTGAATCCATAATTTGGAGGAAATGCCCCCTAAATGACCATTGTGCATATGTATACTAATAATTTTACTTCCATTGTCTACTTCAACATTTTGCACTTTATCTTTTCTTATATTGCGCATACTACATAAACAGTTCATCTTAAGATTCAAACATTGCTTATTTTATTTGTATTCAACAACCAAACTTCACACTTAAATATAAATATAAATTTGTGTGTGTTTCAATACTTACTCTCGGCTCTCGAGGGATGTAACTGGAGCGGTGTATGCTACGGGTATATATCCCTCTTCCTTGGTTACCTGGTGACGACCTCTCCACCAATCATCACCGCTGTGAAAAGATTGAAAAAACATAAAATATTTTGAATTGTTTCATTGTTAATTGTGTACCAAAGCTACGCATTAACCAAAGTATCAAGATCATGATTCTGTTAAATATCGTTTCAAACTGTCGTCGCGTAAGAAAAAGTTTCCAATTTGACATCGCAGTCAAAGTTTGGGCTCAGGAAACCACTTGCCTGCTGTTGAAAATTTCGAGAACATCTCCTTTCATGAACTCCACTTGATTTGGTCCAGTTGGAGTGAAGTCGTGAACGGCCACAACGAAGGGATAACTCGTGGTTCCAAATCTTCCAGCGTTCTGAGTGCTTGGGGGAGGAGGTGGTAGTCTCTCTCTCTGAGCTAGGAAGTAGGGTATAAAAAATGGCTTTCTTAGGATAATTTCATGTATAAGTGAAAGCCAATTCATGGCTTGCGTAGATCATCTCCATCTCGGTAAGATGGGGATTATGATTTAAGGGCTTTGGGCCATATGGCCCGAGGAAAATAACTTGATTCTAGGGCTTTAGGACATATGGGCCGTCAGATATGACATATCTCAAGGACTTTGGACCATATGGCCCAAGAAAAATAACATGACCCGAGGAAATTAACCTGATTCAAGGGCTTTGGGTCATATGAACCGAGGAAATTAACCTGATTCAAGGGCTTTGAGTTATATGAACCGAGGAAATTAACCTGATTCAAGGGCTTTGAGTCATATGAACCGAGGAAATTAACCTGATTCAAGGGCTTTGGGTCATATGACCCGAGGAAATTAACCTGATTCAAGGGCTTTGGGTCATATGACCCGAGGAAATTAACCTGATTCAAGGGCTTTGGGTCATATGACCCGAGGAAATTAACCTTATTTTATCATTCCTATTGGTGAGGGAAATATGCGTATTATTATTATTATTATTATTATTATTATTATTATTATTATTATTATTATTAAGCTACAACCCTAGTTGGAAAAGCAGGATGCTATAAACCTAGGATCTCCAACAGGGAAAATAGCCCAGTGAGGAAAGGATACAAGGAAAAACTAAATATTCTAAGAACAGCAACATTAAAATAAATATCTCCTACATGAGCTTCAACTCCAATTATCAAGGAAGAGGAAACACAATTTGCAAATGAGTAAAGGCCAAACTTACCTGTCTTTTTCGGGGCCCGTTTTGAACATAAAGAACCCATTTCTGCCTATTCTTAATCACTGACGTAACCTCCAATTCTTGTGAATTAAAAACGATGTCATCTCAGGCTATCTGGAAGCGCAAGGCTGATCTTGAGTATGTGAACATCTTCTTTACTTTCTTCTCGTGTGGATTCACTTCGTCCCGGTAACCTGTAGAGTAAAGGGTCGTTATGTCGTGTGGGTTGGAAAAGCAGGATGTTGTAAGCCCAAGGGCTCAATACTACATTGAGTAAAGGGTCGTTATGTGTCATGTGGGTTGGAAAAGAAGGATGTTATAAGCCCAAGGGCTCAATACTACATTGAGTAAAGGGTCGTTATGTCATGTGGGTTGGAAAAGAAGGATGTTATAAGCCCAAGGGCTCAATACTACATTGAGTAAAGGGTCGTTATGTCATGTGGGTTGGAAAAGTAGGATGTTATAAGCCCAAGGGCTCAATACTACATTGAGTAAAGGGTCGTTATGTCGTGTGGGTTGGAAAAGAAGGATGTTATAAGCCCAAGGGCTCAATACTACATTGAGTAAAGGGTCGTTATGTCATGTGGGTTGGAAAAGAAGGATGTTATAAGCCCAAGGGCTCAATACTACATTGAGTAAAGGGTCGTTATGTGGTGTGGGTTGGAAAAGTAGGATGTTATAAGCCCAAGGACTCAATACTACATTGCATTCTAGGAGTTTTATTCCAGCTGTGGGTAAGTTGGGGAATGATCTTCCTGGTTGGGTAGTTGAATCGGTGGAACTTCAAAAGTTCAAACTTGTAGCAAATTTTTTTATGTTGAAGAGGCTGAAATACATCTTTTTGTAGTTTATATATGAAATATCTGTTTTGATGTTACTGTTCATAAAAAAAATTATTTTAATTGTTTATTATTTCTCATATCGTTTATTCATTTCCTTATTTCCTTTCTTCACTGGGCTATTTTTCCCTGTTGGAGCCCTTGGGCTTATAGCATCTTGCTTTTCCAACTAGAGTTGTGGCTTAGCTAATAATAATAATAATAATAATAATAATAATAATAATAATAATGGCTCCAACAGGGAAAATAGCCTAGTGAGGAAAGGAAAAAAAGGAAATAAATAAACTGCTAGAGAAGTAATAAAAATACTTTAAGAACAGTTACAACATTAAAATAGATCTTTCATACACAAACTATAAAGACTCTGTTATAAGCTCAAAAGCTCCAACAGGGAAAATAGCCCAGTGAGGAAAGGAAACAAGGAAAAATAAAGTATTTTAAGACGAGTAGCATTAAAATAAATATCTCCTTTATAAACTATGAAAATTTTAACAACACAAGAGCAAGAGAAATAAGAGAGAATAGTGTGCCCGAGTGTACCCTCAAGCAAGAGAACTCTAACCCAAGACAGTGAAAGACCATGGTACAGAGGTTATGACACTACCCAAGACTAGAGAACAGTGGTATAATTTTGGAGTGTCCCTCTCCAAGAAGAGCTGCTTACCATAGCTAAAGAGTCTCTCCTACCCTTTCCAAGAGGAGAGTGGCCAATGAACAATTACAGTGCAGTAGTTAACCCCTTGAGAGAAGAAGAATTGTTTGGTAATCTCAGTGTTGTCAGGTGCATGAGGACAGAGGAGAATATGTAAAGAATAGACCAGACTATTCGGTGTATGTGTAGGCAAAGGGAAAATGAACCGTAACCAGAGAGAAGGATCTAATGTAGTACTGCCTGGCCAGTCAATGAACCCCATCACTCTCTAGAGGTAGTATCTCAATGGGTGGCTGCCTGACGATCAATTGGACTGGGGTTAAAGACCCGCTTAACCTAGATAGTTTCTTTTTAGTGTCTGCAACCTCACCCTCCTTTAGAGTAAAGATTGGGCATTTTGGGGGAGCCTAGATGGTTACTTGCTGTGCTATCAGCAGTCATTGCCTGGCCCTCCTTGGTCCTAGTTTGGGGGAGAGGGGGCTTTGGTTAGTCTCTAGGTCATTGTCACTGTCCCTTGCCTCTGCCATACATGAGTCACCTTTAAACCTTTAAGATTATGAAAACCTTAACATTCCTGTTCACACAGTGGCATCGCGTCATGCACAGCTCGTTTCCTATGCTTTCTTTTTTTAACTTGAACAAATAATGAGTCATTTGTGAAGAACAGAAGCTCTACCGGATAACGAGTCACTATATATCCAACGGAAGTAAACGATCTAATGGAAATGATGAAGTGGGACAAAAATGGCATCCTGGTTTAAAGGTCGCGCATGAATGGCAGATAAGGGATAGGGACAATGCCCTCGAGACTGACCATATAGCCACATGATTAGCGTCCAAGCCTCCTCTCCCCCCCCCCCCTGCTGGGACCAGGGAGGGCAAGGCAATGGCTACTGATGACTCAGCAGCTTTACAAAAGTGGCATCCTGATTTTAAAGGTTTAAAGGTCGCTCATGAATGGCAGATAAGGGACAGTGACAATGCCTTAGAGACTGAACATATATCCATATGATTAGCGTCCAAGCCCCTTTCTACCCATACCGGGACCAGGGAGGGCAAGGCAGTGGCTGCTGATGACTCAGAACAGGGAGACCTATAGGCTCCCCCAAACCCATCATCCTTAGCTCACAAGGATGGTGAGGTTACAACGACCAAAGAAACTACCGAGTTTGAGCGGGACTTGATCTCCCACCCAGCAGAACGACAGGCAGGGACGTTTCCAATAGGCCACTGCTACTTTACCTTACTGTGGCCTTTTAACTGAAATAAATTATTATTATAAAATCAAAATTATTATAAAATTACCTTTAGAATATATTGTTAATTTATTCTCATCATTTATTTACTTCCTTTCCTCACTGGGCTATTTTTCCCTGTTGGAGCCCTTGAGCTTATAGCATCTGGCTTTTCCAACTAGGGTTGTAGTTTGGCTAATAATAATAATAATAATAATAATAATAATAACAAAGATTTTGAGTTTTTCAAAGATTACTTTCATGAAAGAAAGTATTGTGTACGATTGAATATTGTTCTCTAATCTTTGGTGGTGCCATAGCCTCTGTACCCTGGTCTTCCACTGTCTTGGGTTCGAGTTCTCTTGCTTGAGGGTACACTCGAGCACATTATTCTATCTAATTTATCTTCCTCTTGTTTTTTTAAAGTTTTTATAATTTATATAAGAAATACTTATTTCAATGTTGTTATTGTTCTTGAAATATTTTATATTTCCTTATTTCCTTTCCTCACTGGGTTATTTTCCCTGTTGGGGCCCCTGGGCTTATAGCATCCTTCTTTTTCAACAAGGGCTGTGGCTTAGCAAATAATAATAATAATAATAATAATAATAATAATAATAATCCATCTTATGTAGTACCAAACAATAAAATCTCATAATTTTTTTTTCTTTTAATATACTCGAGGGTTTCCCAAAAGCCAAGCCAGTTGCGTGATATTTAAGTTTGTGCATCCGTCGAAAAAAAAAAAAAGAATTACGTAATTTCAAACGAAAAACACTTTCGATTGTGGTGTTGCTAAGGGTTGGTGAATACACGATTATTATTATTATTATTATTATTATTATTATTATTATTATTATTATTATTATTATTATTATTATTGTTGTTGTTGTTGTTGTTGTTGATTTCAATGTTATTATTATTATTATTATTATTATTATTATTATTATTATTATTATTATTATTATTATTATTATTATCATTATTGATGTTTTTGTTGTTGTTGATTTCAATGTTATTATTATTATTACTATTATTATTATTATATATCTTTATTATTATTATTATTATATATTCTTATTATCATTGTTATTATTATTATTATTATTATTATTATTATTATTGCTATTATTATTGTTGTTGTTGTTGTTGTTGTTAGCTAAGCTACAACCCTATTGGGAAAAACAGGATGCTATAAGCCCAAGGGCTCCAAATAGGCAAAAAAAATAGCCTAGTGAGTAAAAGAAATGTGGAAATAAATAAACTGCAAGAGTTGTAATGAAGAACTAAAATAAAATATTTTAAGAACAATAACAACATTAAAATATATCTTCCATATACAGCATAGACTATAAAAACTTCATAAAATAGCAAGAGGAAGAAAATTAAGATAGAATAGTGTGCCCGAATGTACCCTCAAGCAAGAGAACTCTAACCCAAATACAGTGGAAGACCATG
>NC_090751.1:286499-381499 GCF_036898095.1 Palaemon carinicauda
TTGACCAGACTATTCGGTGTATGTGTAGGCAAAGGAAAATGAGCCGTAACCAGAGAGAGGGATCCAATGTACTACTGCCTGGCCAGTCCAAGGACCCAATAACTCTCTAGCGGTAGTATCTCAATGGGTGGCTTGTGCCCTGGCCAACCTACTACCTGTTCTTGAAATATGTTATCTTAATTGTTCATTAGTTCTTTTGCAGTTTATTTATTTCCTTATTTCCTTTCCTCACTGGGCTATTTTTCCTGTTGGGGCCCCTGGGGTTATAGTATCCTGCTTTTCCAACTAGGGTTGTAGCTAAGCAAGTAATAATAATAATAATAATAATAATAATAATAATAATAATAATAATAATAATAATATTCTTAATGAAAACAAAGGAAGATATTTGAAATATAATTAGTTATATCATGCACAAATATATATCTATATACATATATATATATATATATATATATATATATATATATATATATATATATATATATTGTATATATGTATATATACATATACATATATACAGTATATATATATATATATATATATATATATATATATATACATATATATATATATACATATATATATATATATATACATATATACAGTATATATATACATATATATATATATATATATATATATATATATATATATATATATATATATATATATATATACAGTATATATATATATATACAGTATATATATACATATACATATATACATATACATATATACAGCTGTATATATGTATATGTATATATATATATATATATATATATATATATATATATATATATATATATATATATACATATACATATATACATATACATATATACAGCATATACATATATATATATATATATATATATATATATATATATATATATATATATATATATATATATATTATCACACTGTCTAATCCTCTGCCTTCCTCTCAATCTTCTCCCCCTAACAGGTTCCTCCCAAGCCCTCCTCACTCCCTCCCCACCATCCATTCTTACCACATGTCCACACCATCTCAGTTGTGACACACTTATCCTATCTGTAACCTTTACTACACCTGCCATTCTTCTTATTCCCATAATCCATCTCAAGATTCTTATCTCTGTTCCCGCAAGCTTCGCTTCCTCTTTTCGTCTAAGAGCCCAAGTTTCCGATCCACGAATAAACGGGTCTTATTACTGTAAAGGTTTAAAGGCCGCTCACGAATAGGCGAGGCGAGGGACAGTGACATTGCCCTAGCAAGAAGGACAATGCCCTACAGATTGAACATATATACGTATAATCAGCGCCCAAACCCCGTTTCCAACCAAGCTAAGACCAAGGAGAGCCAGGTAATGGGTGCTAATGACTCAGCAAATAGACCTATAGGCTCCCCCAAACCCTCATCCTTAGCTCACAAGGATGGTGAGACTGCAGCGACAAAAGAAACTAACGAGTTTGGGCCGGACTCCAACTCCAGTCTGGCATTCACTAGTCAGGGATGTTACCACATCGGCCACCACAACCAAATATATCTTGACTTTTAGCTTAGGTTAATTGGCTATTTCTTAACATATGCCACTCCTGCTACCTCCCTCCAATTCCCCAGGGCTGTTTTTACCCTATTCTAAACTTCGGCCTAACATTCTCCTTTCTGAATTATAGTAGCTCCCAAGTATCTAAATTGTTCCACTTGTTCTAGAACAGAGCCTCTACTTTCATGTCCCTGAATTCCTTACTGCTCACCATAGCTTCAGTCTTATCGACATTTACCCTCAAACGACCCCTCTCCAAAGACTCCTGCCACTCTATAACCCTTCTCTGAAAGTCATCCTCATTTTCAGCAGTAATCACCAAATCATCTGCATATAGTAACTCACACAACTCTTCGTTTCTGATCTCTTCACTTAAGACGTCCAAGACCAGCACAAATAAAAACGGGCTTAATGCCGACCCCTGGTGTAAATCCAACAGGGTTGCGGTGGCCGATGTGGTAACGTCCCTGACAGGTGAACACCAAACTGGGGTTTGAGTCCCACTCAAACTCGTCAGTGCCTTTAGTCGCTGCAACCTCACCATTCTTGTGAGCTAAAGATGGAGGGTTGAGGGAGCCTATAGGTCTATCTGCTGAGTCCTCAGCAGCCATTGCCTGACCCTCCTTGATCCTAGCTTAGGTGGAGAGGGGACTTGGGCGCTGATCACATGCATATATGGCCAGTCTCTAGGGCATTGTCCTGCTTGATAGGGCAATGTCTCTCCCTTGCCTCTGCCATTCATGAGCACCCTTTAAACCTTTATAACTACAAATGTTTCTGTCTCCCCAACAGTTATTACTTTTATCCTTGTTCTTTTGTATATCATCTCTAACATTCTAACCATTTTCTCTGGGACTTTATTCTTCCCAAGCAACTAAACATAACTTTTCTTGGTATTCTATCATAAGCCTTCTCTAGATCTAAAAAGGCACATAAGAGCCTCTGGTTTCCCCCAAGCCTCATTTCCTGTAGCTACCATATTATAAAGATAGCATCTACAGTCACTCTCCCCGTCATGAATCCATACTGCTGTTTCACAATCTTTATAATCTCTCATCTAGTACTCTCACAAAACTTTTTCAAATGATGCTCTGTGTTTAATTCCCCTGCAGTTACCACATTCCATGGCTTCACATTTCTGCTCAAAATAGATATCATTAGACTCTCCTCCCAGTCTTTAGGTGTTATTTCCGCTTTCCATATTGCTCTTAATAAATACAACATCCATTCTTTCTCTTGTGTAGCTAGTCTTTTGACCATCACTTCATACAAGCAAGACAATAGTTGTGTACTACAGACTTATCATGCAGAACAAGCAAGGAAACAGACTCACAAGCGACAAAGGACAAAAGACAAGCAATTGCCATAAAGCTTGAGGCCTGCACTGACCGATTTGACAAACGACGTCAAACGATTCAAAGCAAGCAAACTACTATGCAATGGTAGAAACAGACAAGAGTTTCTGTATGTCGTACCTACATCACTACCCCCTCCATCATTTGTGCTTCTCCTAGCTCCTCTCCCTCTCTCATTTTCAGTACTCAATAGTAGTTCAAAATATTCTCCCCGTATCCTCTTGTCTTCATCTCTATGCAATATATTTCCATTTCTATCCATGATAACTCCCAGTTGCCCAAAATCCTGTCTAAGCCTTTTCCTTGAATTTGAAATTTTATCGATATCCTTCTTTCCTTCCCTTATTCCTAGCATTTCATTTGATTGCCCTACTGCTCTTCCTATAGCTATACCTACTTTCCTCCTAGAATATTTTTCCTCTTCTCCGTACCGTTTCCCTGCACACCGTGCAGGACTTATTTTCTAGTCCTTAAATGCCTTTGATTTTCGTTTAACGGACTCTTGCGTCTCTCTGTCACACCTCCACTTTTCTCCTTTCGACAAACCATATCTACTGATTCATCTCACTAATTCCTCTGTTTCCCCTATCCATATTTCTTTCATACCCTCCCAAATAGTTTCCGCTCTCCTAGTTCAACCTTCCCAGTTTTATTTCTCTCACAACCCTCATAAATTGCTCACCATTTTCTCCTTTAAGATCCCAATCTTTAATACCAGAGATCCTCATTCTCTTTTGGAGTTTTCTACTGCTCATTTTAAAATCCATCAGAACCAGTCTATTTTGTTTAACACACGCTTCCCTTAACATCACTTTAAGAGTTCATCACACTGTTTACGTCAGCTCCTCTAAACTGGATATAATCACTCCTCCACTTTTATGGGTCATCAGGTGCTTATCCAACTTATGAAACTAGGTATTCATACATGTCAACTCAAAACTGAGCCATCTTTAATATATACAGTGTATTCCCATTTTTATCTCTTAACTCCAAACCCATGGCCTCCATGTTTAAAGGTTGCTGATGAGTGGCAGAGGCAAGGTACAGTGACTTTTCCCTAGCAAGAAGGACAATGCCCTAGAGGCTGGCCATATATTAAATGATCAGCGCCCAAGCCTCCTCTCCACCCAAGCTAGGACCAGGGAGGGCCAGGCAGTGGCTACTGATGACTCAGCAGATAGACCTATAGGCTCCCCCAAACCCCCCAACCTTAGCTCACAAGGATGGTAATGTTGCAGACACTAATGACACTAACGAGTCTGAGCGGGACTCGAACCCCCGACTGGCAAACACCAGGCGGAGACGCTACCAATCAGGCCAAAGCAACCTACATCTTATCCATCCTTTCTCCTCCCCACTCTGCCATTCACGTCTGCTCCTATGATTAGCTTCACCACTTCTTTCATTATTCTGATAGCTGCCTCCAGCTCTTGTCTAAATAATTTTTCTTGTTCTTGGACCAGCAGTAATATCTGATCGGGTGGCTGGTGTCCTGGCCAGCCTACTACCTAGATTCCAATTCAAATTTCCTCTGAGAAAAAATGCTACATCAGAATGTCAGCCAGGCAAGCCCAACCAACCACCGTGGTGCCAAACCTCAGGTCCACAATAGTAACCTGGCCCAGCAAACAGCTTAAACTCACGAGCCAAAACGGGACTTCATCTGCAGACCGGTAGGTTACCTATGTACAAAACCATGAAGTGGTTAAAATAGTACTTGAAATCATAGGAACCCCATCATCACTTAGTCATATAACAGATGCAACGTTAAAGGGTACACTTTGGCACGCTGTTCTATTTTGTTTCTCTTCCTCTTGATTGTTTTGAAGTTTTTATCTAATTTAATGTTGTTACTGTTCTTAAAGTATTTTATTTTGTTATTTATTACTTCTCTTCTAGCTTAGCAAATTTCTTATTTCCTTTCTTCACTGGGCTATTTTTCCCTGTTGGAGCCCTTGGGCTTATAGCATCTTGCTTTTCCAAGTAGGGTTGTGGCTTGGCTTTTAATAATAATAATAATTCACTATCTGAACTTTGAGCATTCCTATACAATATACTCAAACGGACTGATAACAACGGGCTTTGATATGTTAGTCTTAGCTGATCACTTTATTTAAATAATGCCTAAAGCTAAGTTTCCTTCATCCTTACTCTAATCTTTATGAACTTGGGACATACGGAACAGTCCTGGGTTTGGGGAGACCATTCAGCTTCTTATGGTAACCGAGGATAATACTGCTAATGCACCACGAAGTAAAGTTCAAGAGGTTGGACAGCCAAAATACAGAAGGAAAATTAAAACAGAGGCAAGAGACAGTTACAATGCCCTATAGACTGACCGTATAGTGTATACCAGTGCCCAAGCCTCTCTCCACCCAAGCTAAGACCAAGAAGGGCCAGGGAATGGCTGATGATGACTAAGCAGGTAGAACCATAGGCTCCCCCAAACCCGCAATTATTTGCTCATGGGGGTGGTGAGGTTACCGACACTACAGAAAACTATCGAGCTTTGGTGGTTCTCAAACTCTAGTCTGGCAGAATGCCATGCAAGTACGTTTCCAATAGGCCACCACATGCTTACGGTACGATATTTGACTATTAGTTTCTTGGTCTTGTTCTCCGTCAAATTTCATCTGCATGGTTATGAATAGTTGTACCGCCTATAAAAAGATTGTAAAAAGTGTTGGGGTCCATTTTCATATACTGTACGTTAATTTCTAAAGTGCGATTCGTAGTCCTCTTGCAATTCATGTAAAATTATTATATGGGCTTCCATATCAGTTCTGGAGTGTAGCGATTATTTTTCAGTGAAGATTTCTTCATTTCATTTTCAATCTTGCTCCTCACCATGACAAGTGTTTTAGGGCTGCACTGGACTCAAACCAACTTGCTTCACAGGCCAAAGTTCAACCGAGTTCAGAACCTAAGGGTTGTAGACATAGCTCTTCAACTTTGCCCAGTGAATGCGTAAAGAGACCATGAGGCTGAGCTAGATCTGGTAGCGATGCATGTCAAATTCATGCCTTTTATTTTTCAGCTTCTGACATCATTGCCCTATATCATAGTATAGTAACAATGTTTGCCAATCATGCAATGCCCCGACATGTGGATGTAACCGTAAATAATTTCTTCAGTGCACAAGGTGGAGTTTTATACAGCATTAAGACCTCTAAATGGCCAAGTGGGAGACATAAGCTTCAAATCTCTATCGAGAACATCTCTTATTAACAAAGTTAATAAGATTATTTTAAATTTTTCAGAGCACTTTGTTGGCCAACTTGATATAGAACTAAAAAGCTGTACAGTGTATAGTACAGTATATGAAACATGAATCTAAAAGGGGATTTTGACAAAGGAAAAATCTATTTCTGGGCGAGGATACTGTGTCGATCCATGAAATGCTCCTCTAGCACCATTTCTAAGGTATATTTACTGCTGAATAAACCTAGCTCGCTCACTCTTTGAGTATCGGTATAGATAACTGGGGCGTGATAGAGCCACGACCATAGGTCCCTCTGCAATTAGACCTCTCCTTCATCAACATCCCCTGGAACAACGTGGTGCCGTCCTACACGACACACACCACTACATACTAGATAGTGACTATCTGCTGTCTAGTACAGCCTGTCACTAATTAGATGCTTCTCTAATACTGGAAGTTTTGTAAAAACCTACAATACAGCATCGTCAGGCCCTTGTAAAACTTTGGTTTATATTTAACGACTAAACCAGACAAAAATGTTTCAATATTAAGAATAGCTTAAGTTTTACATGCTATCATTGTCTCTATTAAAGTCATTATAGCCTACATCGAAGAAGAACTTCACGAAAAGTTTTTTAGTATGGAAAGGAGCCATAAAAAGGAAAGGATTGAAGGTGAACATTGTAAAGACAGCTAATGGCTAAAAATAGAAGTAATCACTCAAGTGGGAGATGTTACAGTGCTAAAACAGAATGAGTTTAACTACTTTGGATCAATAACAACAGATGGGGACATAAAATACCATTAAGACTCAAAATGAAGATCTATAAGACAGTTATCAGGCCTAGACTATCATCTATCTATTTACCAAGGCACTTCCCCAAACAGAGGAACAAAAGGGGACCTTTCCTCTCTCTCCGCTCCTCCCAGCCTGACGAGGGATTCAGCCGAGTTTGGCTGGTACTGCTCGAGTCCTACAAGCAGAATCTTTGGCACGAGAGGGAAAATTACGATTGTTGGGAAGAGCAGAGATGAGGATGGTGAAATGGAATGCAGGAATATCACTAATGGAAAAGAATGCGTGTGTAATCTAGAAGATAAGGCGAGGGAAGCTCATCTGAGATACTACATGTAATAAAAGGGAGGATGGGGACCCACAAAGAGAGCTAAGAACATGCCAATGATGAGGAGTGCAAGGCATCAAGGAATCAGATGGATGGATATGGGTGAGGTGGAACTAGGGGAAGAGGATGCAAGGAAAACTTAGATGAAGAAAGTGAACTCGTGCGTCCGACCCTGCTATACAGTGAGACTACCGAGGTTAAAAGAAGAATTTTCTCTAATAGAATAACTGTTCTGAACTCTTGAATTTACAAATTGACATTAAGGTTTTTGAGAATTACACTTACGAATTGTTTTTACAATACATACTGTACTTTAGTTTACAATTGTGTTATTGTTTAAAGGTTTAAAGGTCGCTCATGAATGGCAGGGGCAAGGGACAGTGACATTGCCCTAGCAATCAGGACAATACCCTAGAAACTGACCACATATTATATGATCAGCGCCCAAGCCTCCCCTCCACCCAAGCTAGGACCAGAGAGGGCCAGGCAGTGGCTACCGATGACTCAACAGATAGACCTATAGGCTCCCCCCAAACCCCCCAACCTTAGCTCACAAGGATGGTAAGGTTGCAAACACTAATGGCACTAACGAGTCTGAGCGGGACTCAAACCCCCGCCTGGCAAGCACCAGACAGAGACGTTACCAATCAGGCCAAGCTTTGCAATATAAAGAAGTTATTACAGAGAATGTTAGTACGAAAATAAAATTACTACAAAGTAAAAAATCCAATAATAAAACCTCATAAGCCTTAAGTAGTTATTAGTAGTGTTTGGTAAACTAACAAATTAGGTAGGATTAGACTTCAAATGAATGAATGGTTTGAAGTTCTCTGGCATCCTGACATAGAAGGTCATTGACGCAGAGGATTAAGACTTCAAAAAAGATAATTTCATGCATAGTTATTTACCGAATTACTCTACTGACTTTACAAAGAAGTGGAATTCCAGATTATTATTATTACTATTACTACTAGCCAAGCTACAACCCTAGTTGGAAAAGCAAGATGCTAAAAGCCCAAATAGCCGTGAGGAAAGGAAATAAGGAAATAAATAAATGATGAGAACAAATTAACAGTAAATCATTCTAAAAACAGTAACAACATCAAAACAGATATGTCCTATATAAACTATTACCAACTTCAAAACTATAAAAAAGACTCATGTCAGCCTGGTCAAAATAAAAACATTTGCTGCAACTTTGAATCAAAAACACTACAAGGAAGGAAAAGGTTTTACCTGTGATATTAATATGGTGAAAGACAGATTGGCATCGCAAAAAGAATGCGGCAAGGAGTGGGGCAAGAATTCCTCAAGGACGGCTTTGTTTATAAAACACCATTAAAACGAAGATTATACTTCTCGGGTTTCATGAAATTTGCGCGTGTCTAAAAGCTGTTTGCCTTCTTAAACCAATCACCAACGGCATGCATTAGCTTCTATCAATCTAATTTTTGCTTAGTATTAATTTCTACCACCACTGAACTTCATTTCCCACCCACATCCTGAAATAATTTGAAAGCTATTAGTTTCTACTAAAAAACAGATTTTATGCTATAAATACCTTTGTACATACATACATATACCCAATTTTGGGGGATAGCCGACATCAAACAAATGAAACAAAAAAGGGGACCTCTCCTCTCTACGTTCCTCCCAGCCTGACAAGGGACTCAACCGAGTTCGGCTGGTACTGCTAGGGTGCCACAGTCCACCCTGCCCCATTATCCACCACATATGAAGCTTCATAATACTGTATCCCCTACTGCTGCTACCTCCGCTGTCATCTAAGGCACCGGAGGAAGCAGCAGGAATACCTTTGTACTGTGGAGTATTAACATATACACTAATGTACTACACAACAAAAAAAATATCATGTACCCAGAAGTCACTTGAACCTTATGATCGTTTATTTTCCTTCAGGGTATTGGACATTAAAAAAAAAGGGATTTTGACGAAGGAAAAATCTATTTCTGGGCTCAACCTGTGTCACTCCGTGAAATGCTCCTTAAAGCACCATTTCAAAGGTATAAATACTGCTAAATATACCAGAGAAAAAAAGTTGCATGGAATGCCAGGAATATACCCATCTCGCTCACCCCCAAAGGGTGTCCGTATTAAAACTGGGCCGAGTGATACCACTACCAGAGGTCCCTTTCCAATTAGACTTCTAAAAAAGTTTACATCTAAAAAGGAAATAAATTTCCTTAGATTTCCTCAAAACCCAATGTAAATTGAAACGAATTCAACAGACGAACACATTTTATTGTTTCGATACAGTATTAATTACTATGAAACAGACATCAACAGCATCAATGTATGTATAAACATGTCTTGCTTATATTATAAAAAAGTTAAAAAGTATAAAAGTCTTGTTTAATCACTTACTATGACAGTAACAAAAGCCTTTACTAACAAAAGTGAGACTGCTAATTCCAAGAGAAATTAAATTAAGGAGGTATCTTCTTACGAAATAATGATCAACAAGATATGCACAAAAAAGCACTGTATCTCTGAATATAAAAATTCAAAAAAAAAAAAAAAAATTGGTAAGATTAAATTTCTCTTACAAAGTACCGAGTTAGTGTCTTCTATATCGATTAAAATTCATAATGAGGTTATATAAACAAGAATTTGCTAAGTCTAGTAAAATGACATGATGAATTGGTTTCCTAGTTTAAGGTTTTTTTAAGGAATGAACGATGAATGAGCGTGATATGACGATGAGTATTGATATGAATATGTGAATATGTACATCATCTTTCTAGACTTTTTAACTACTAAATTGTACAACTGAAGCATCTTTTTTACGCCTATATCTATCAATAAAAAAAGAAACAGAAATACTAATCAAAACCTCTTATAGATCTAGGGAAAAAAAAAGCATATTTTTTTCATTTATAAAAGAACCTAGCCACTTTAAGAGACTATTGAGAACAACTGACTAGTTTACATCTTCACCTACCTAAGAGGGGGGAGGGGGGGTTGAAAAAGGCCAGCATTGCACTTATGATGTTTGACACCTTCTTAACCTCTGGGTTATGCTAGAGAGAGTAATTTTCCACCACAAAATAAGGTCCTCAACGCACAAACATTCAACTTAAAAAAAAACATTTGGAGATACAAATACAAAATCAAACTGAATTCATTAAATTTCAGTTATTGTATCAAAAGTTATTATACTTAGATAAGGAAATATTGTAATATATCATTTACCCCTTTTACCCCCAGGCTCTTTGGAAATTTCCAACCCTTAACCCACAAGGGGTTATTTTTTCCCCAGCACATTTTGCAGTATATATTTTTTAAATTGCTCTAACAGCCTTAATTTTTGTCATAGAGAGGTCAAGTTGGTCTCATTCTCTTGGAAAATGCCTGAATTTTCTCAAAAAATTATTAAAAATATGAAAAAAAAAAATATAGCATTTTCTTTGCAAGGCCGTACCGGTACGTCCATGGGGGTAAAGGGATGAGTTTTGTGAAATGTACCAGTACGTCCTTTGGGGGTAAAAGGGTTAATAAAGTAAGCAAAATATTAGCAATAACCTGACATTCATTTCATCTGAAACTGGACTATTCGTCGACATTTGTAGCTAGAAATCATAGGCATGGAAGTCAGGTTAGGCCTAACCTAGGCCAATATTGTAAACAAAAATTTAACTTACAAACAGCTTAATATATAATTTTGTAAGTTGAGGCCCTTCTGTAATCAAATACCGAATATATATTCATGCTTTTTGTATCGCTTGCACGTACAGTAATTACCCTCGAGGCTTCTGTTGGGAAGCCACAGCTATCGAGTGACAAGCGACATCAATGCACCCCACGTATGCATGCTATATAAGAAACAACCAATGACATTACAGCATATCATCCAGGCAGGGACTGCAATATTTTATCATATAATATAAAAATTTCAATGTACATATGGCTATACAGTATTTTCTCCAGTAGTAAGGCCAAGACAGCGTAACAGCATTTGTATGACTCACTGAAGACAGAATGTGTGTCGACATATTAAGTGATGTCCTCTGTTAACGCGAATTTTCTATCTTGATAAAACTATAAACTTGAGCCTTAAAGAGAATTTATATGACCATAGTCTCAAACAAAACAATATCGTTAAAGTTTCATAATTATATGCCCTTAAAAATTTCTAGTTTGTTATACATTAAGTTCATTATTATATCCCATACCAACATAAAAAAAGGTTCAAACCTTCACTTATTCTCAATGCTCTGCCTGGCACTTACATCATACAATCATACAACCAATTACGTAGCACCATTTTCTTAGGTGGTAGCTCAATTATTTTGTTTAAACTAACGATAAGAATCGATTGCAAATACTTTGGACTTTTGTCGTTTCAAAGACCTATATTAAAGTAACTGAAAATAAACATTCATCATACCCATTAACAGTAGCCCGGCAATAACCTTTTTGGGTAGCACCATATAAGAAAATTCAATGCAAGTAGAAATATGGCACCCACACAGCAATTAGGACACGGTGGTAGCCCCTTTTTTCCGTTAGTTCATGTTTGGTCAAATCTGCAATGCATATTCTATCAGAGTATCCCAATTGACCCACGATACGGTTTCACGAGTATGATCAATCGCTGCCATCTCTCTCCTTATCACTTTAACCCTTTTACCCCCAGGCTATTTGGAAATTTGCAACACTTAACCCACAAGGGTTATTTTTTTCAAGCACATTTTGCAGTGTTTTTTTTTTTTAAATTGCTCTAACAGCCGTAATTTTCGTCATAGAGAGGTCAGGTTGGACTCATTCTCTTGGAAAATGCCTGATGTTTCTCAAAAAATTATAAAAAATATGCAAAAAAAAAATTTAAATAGCAGTTTTTTGCAAGGACGTACCGGTATGTCCATGGGGGTAAAAAAATGAGTTTTGTGAAACGTACCAGTACGTTCTTTGGGGGTAAAAGGGTTAAAATAAGCACTATGATACAGAATTGGTTTGAGATTTGCTCAAAAGATACTAAGAGTTACAGATACTGGATGTCTAAAAATCAACACATTTTGATGAAGGAAAGATAAAATATTCATACATTTTAAATCTTACATTGATGACCTGGTTTTTGTGACGCCAGTGTATTTTTTAACATGAGTCATCAGACTACTCCTTAGAATCAGGGGAAACAAATAGTTCTCAAATATGCACGGAACACTTGCAAACAGATCTTTAAAAAATTCTTCTAATCACAGGCATTTAAGTTAGTATAAACACTAAACAAAATTTCTTCAAAATAGTATTTCACCGTTTTTCAAATTAGGGAAAAAACATATAACAAAGAATCATTCTCAAGCTAACACAAGTGAAACTAGTTCTCTCTACTCGCCTACGTCCTGCGCTCTTTCTCCACAACCTTTATATTCTATCAACACACTCATCAAAACCTTGGTTATCAACATGAATTTCAGGTAATTTAAAAGACCATTGGCAAGAAAGGTTTGCTTCTAACAACAGAATTATGTTACGTCAAGGCTTTCATCTAGCGTCCCTTTCTCCACGATTTCCCTGGTTTAAATTTATTTTAAAGGTTTAAAGGCTACTCATGAATGGCAGAGGCAAGGGGCTGTAACAATGCCCTAGAGACTGATCATGTATACATATGATCAGTGCCCAAGTACTCTCTACATCAAAACTAGAATCACGGAGGGTCAGGGAATGGCTGTCAATGACTCAGCAGGTAGACCTATACGCTCCCAAAACCCTCCGACTTTAGCTCAAAAGGATGGTAAGGTCACAGACACAACAAGAAACTATCGAGGTTAAGCGAGACTTGAACCCAAGTCTGGCAGAACGCCAGACAGGGACGTTTCCAATAAGCTACTGCGACATTAATTACAACTTTGTAATTTAAAGTAAGAGAATGAATTTATGACAATTATAATATCAAATTTTTTTCAATACCAATGGCCAAATCAAAACAATAAATTTATGGGTGATAAAATTCTGTGGAGGAAGAAATTTGTGCCAGAGCCCAAGTTCCTTCGTTTAATAACAAATGAAAAAAGAATAGAAAAATCTTTTCTTAGCAACTGGAATGTGATGTATTTTGAAATAGTTAGATAAAGTCACTTATAACTATTTCATATTTATAATATGGATGTTTATATTTGAAGATCAAAACGTATGAATTATCTTTTACCCCGGAAAATTTTCTGGCAAAGTTTTGAATTTTCAGTTCGATGAAATTTCAAATTTCATTAACAGTAGGAAAATTCAATATTCAAAATGTGTTTACATTCCAGACTGAACTGCGAAAGGGCATAAAAAGGAGTTTGAGCATGAATACTTGAGAAACACGACAGTCGAGGGCCAGTTATTTGGAAACCAGAATCGGAGTTTTGTAACAACTGTACGCCCTTTTTTAGACCTACATCCTAGACAAATATTGCTGAAGCATCACGTTAGCCATTATTCAACTGCAGTGCCAACTACGACCCGGCGTTATACACTCTTTGAGGATCACGTATACTACCTACATCGCAAGACCAAACTTATTCATCAGTTACACCACAATAAAATCACTTTCGCAAAATGATTCTCACTTTATCCATTCAAGTGGACAATTTTTTAATCATAATTTTTTTTTTTTATCATGTGACCAACGCTTCACTTCCAATCAAGATATTTATTGAATTTTAATCTAAAAATAATACTTAATTTTCAAGTGGCCAAATTTTTATTCATAAGTTTTTTTTTGTTATGTGACCAACGCTTCACTTCCAATCAAGATATTTATTGAATTTTAATTTTAAAATAATACATAATTTTATTTCAACAGCTTTATAAAAGACTTTTAAATACTTTACCGAATTGTTGACGGCTTTATAAAAGACTTTCAAATACTTTACCGAATTGTTGATGGAAACCTAAAATGATCTTTGGATACAAAGAGAACGTACACATTATAGTTTAACCCTTTTACCCCCAGGCTATTTGGAACTTTCCAACCCATAACCCCCAGGGTTTTTTTTTTTTTCAAGCACATTTTGCTATATATATATATTTTTTAAACTGCTCTAACAGCCTAAATTTTGTCATAGAGAGGTCAGGTTGGTCTCATTCTCTTGGAAAATGCTTGAAGTTTCTCTAAAAATTATCAAAACTATGCAAAAAAAAAATGTAAATAGCTAACATGAGGCCTGCCTCGAGATTGCCCTCAGGGCACGTATCCATCCGCATAGGCCTACCACCACAGAAAACGGAAGTAGGGTAAACTACACAAAACTCTGGTCGGTTGAGAGGAGGTTCCAGGTAACTCTTAAGAAAGTAGTTCGAGGTAAGTCCCTGTGTTGGAACAAAGCAGTTTTTTGCAAGGACGTACCGGTACGTCCATGGGGGTAAAGGGATGAATTTTGTGAAACGTACCAGTACGTCCTTTGGGGGTAAAAGGGTTAAACAGTATCATATATTTTAATGCAGTGAGCAAGTCGACGTTTGCAATATGAAACGAGACTTGTTGACTTTTGCAGCTGAAAACTGTAGGCATGCGAGATATGCGAAGCCTACCCTAAGCCAGAATTTAACAAAATCCGACTTACAAACAAACAACTTGGAACCAATTAAGTTTGTAAATTGAAGACTTTCTGTATATCGTCACCCTCATAAACTAACTGCCTAAGTCATTTTCTCCATTTGTTGGGAAATAAAAAAAAAACCTTCTCATTTCCTAATACTTTATATCACTGTGTCGAGCTACAATTAACAAATTCTAATTCACAGATTCTTCTGTTAAGAATTTATGAATTGAAGCTCAAGACAATGATATAAAGAATTAGGAAATGAGAAGGTTTTTTTTTTAGATTCCCCAACAAGTGGAGAGAATGACATAGGCAGTTTGTTTATGAGGGTGACGATATGAAACCCACCCAGAACCAAACACATTCTAAGGAGACAAGAGGCATATTTAAGAACTTAGATTTGGGGCTTACTTCACAGAATTTCAATGCATACAGTATTGTCCTTTCACACTTATGTAGTATCCAACAAATTGGCAGCCATTCTACCTAACATTATATAATTCTTATTATTATAAAAAAATGGTTATCATTCATGGTGACTATAAACTGGCTACAGTATTTTCAATTGTATACAGCTTTGGTAATGATGACTTAAGATTACTATTAAATAATGTTCAATACAGTCTAGGGAAGAGAAAAAATAAAAACATGCAAATGACATCATTGATTCTCTCTGCGCTGTTTATGAAAATTTGTATTTACAGGACACACACACTGACCCCCTGATTCCTTCTTAAACTAAGACTAACTAGAGATTTTTCAAAAGTATTGTGATGTAATGAGAAGTTTAACCATATAAACAATATTCTTTTCCTCACAAAAAAGGATGCACAGTACTGTATCATCGTCTCTCCGACGTTTTGCGGTAATGCCGCAAGCCTACATTTTTCTTTTGCCTAAAAACATTACCACTTCATACATTAAAATACACATTTTTCGTGTATATATGATAAATAAAATAAACCCACAATTTATGAAAAGAGTTTATTCTTGGCTTACAAAGGGACCAGGACTATCTCCCTTCCTCTTCAGAAAAAGAGGAAGGGAGATGGTCCCTTCGAAAGCTAAGAAAGCTAAGAATAAATTTCCTGTATCATCATCTCTCCGACGTTTGCGGCAATGCCGCAAGCCTACATTTTTTTTGCCTAAAAACATTACCGCTTCATACATTAAAATACACATTTTTCGTGTATAATTGATAAATAAAATAAACCCACAATTTATGAAAAGAGAATTCATTCTTGGCTTTCAAAGGGACCAGGACTATCTTCCTTCCTCAGTACTCTAGAAGTTTTATTCCAGCTGTTACCAAGTTGTGGAATGATCTTCCTAATCGGGTTGTGAATCAGTAGAACTTCAAAAGTTCAAAGTTGGAGCAAATGTTTTTTTGTTGACCAGGCGGACATGAGTCTTTTTATAGTTTATATATGACAAATTTGTTTTTGACGTTGTTAATAGTTTATATATGACATATCTCTTTTGACATTACTTTTTTTTAGAATGATTTATTGTTAATTTGTTCTCTTCAGTTATTTATTTCCTTATTTCCTCTCCTCACTGGGCTATTTTTCCCTATTGTGGAGCCCCTGGGCTTATAGCATCTTGCTTTTCCAATTAGGGTTGTAGCTTGGATAGTAATAATAATAATCAGAAAAAGAGGAAGGGAGATGGTCCCTTCGAAAGCTAAGAATAAATTTCCTTCACTGGGCTATTTTTCCCTATTAGAGCCCCTGGGCTTATAGCATCTTGCTTTTCCAATTAGGGTTGTAGCTTGGATAGTAATAATAATAATAATAATCAGAAAAAGAGGAAGGGAGATGGTCCCTTCGAAAGCTAAGAATAAATTTCCTTTTTTTAAAAATTGTGGATTTATCTTATTTATTCCCACTTCACTTTTACTAAAAGAAAAAAAAAATTACACTCTTACTTAGCACAGCATCGGCTTTACAAAAAATACATGTAGAACCCCATTAGACATTCAACGAGTACCGTACATTACTGTAAATACGAACTATACAAAATTCTTTAAAAAATTAAATTACCGGTAAACCATGTTTCTCTACCAAGTACAATAATGCAGTCTTACTTATACTGTATAAGGAAGACTTGCACTTAAACTTACATGGATTAACTGGACCCTGGGAAACTTTCCCTAACATAATAATAATGTTTAAAAAAAAAAAAACTAGATAAAAAAAACCAAATCAGTTTTCTTCAGTGGTTTTTTGGACACATTGTATACACATTTCCGTCCAAGAAATAGACATAACGTATAAAAGACATCACTAGATTATTTTTTCCTTCTGCGCTACGGGGCCGTTCCTTTGGTAAATGCTCGGTCAAATTTAACAACTGAATTATCCACTGCTCGATATTTTTGTTTATACATTCCATTAAAGCACTTAGTTCACTGGATATTTTCATATTTTCAACTTTTCAAGTTAACACTGTTAATATCATAACTTGCTCATAGTACTAAAATGACAAAATATGTAAACTATATACAACTGATAGGTAGAGTTGCGTTACCATTCAACCGATAGGCGATGAGCGTATCAATCAAATGACAAGCAGTTCCTGATTTCTTCTAATTCCCTTCTCGGAGAAAGGAGATTGCGGACCACGGTCCGCTTATGATCCTCTGGCTCGATTCATACACCCTATTCGAACTTCGCTATCCACGAGATGCGCGGCCTCCCCCTTGAACAAATGGATTGGTTCGGTGTCCCTTTTATTTGCGACCCAACATACAATTAACTTTTACAGACAGTACACCACTTGGAATGAGGAGTAATCACTTCATATTTCAGTTACGTGAGAAGCCTTTGATTTCTTTTTAACACTGTGTATCACTTAGAAAAATATCGACAACCGAGTGCAAATACGATACCAAAACGACTACTTTTAAATTCGGTACCTATATTTTGTCGGTGTCTGTAGAAAAGATCCTCCCTCTTAAAGTAGGATACCTATGGCTATTTATTTCTTACATTATACAGCACTTATATTCCAGTGTATAGTATATCCCTTACAATTCACATCATGTTTAAAGGCGGCTCATGAATGGCAGAGGCCAGGGACAGTGACAATGCCCTAGAGACTGACCCTATATGCATACGATCAGCGGCCAAGCTTCCTCTCCACACACGCTGGGGTCAGGGAGGGCCAGGCAGTGGCTGCTGATGATTCACCAGGTAGACCTGTAGGCTCCCCCCAAAACTGCCAATCCTTAGCTCACAAGGAGGGTGAGGCTGCAGTCACTAGAGAAACTATCGAGTTTTAGCGGGACTCGAACCCCAGTCCGGCGAGTGCCAGGCACGGATGTTTACAATAGGCCACCACAACCTCACTGTGACCTCGCAGTTATATTTGCATTTGCTGATAAATAAATATTCAATTATAGGATATTAAAGATGATATTTAATCTTTCAGTAAGGTATGTATGTGACATTAGCTGAAATATTTCCAAATGAATATGAAATGCTTCTATGCTTTCTTCATTTGACTTTACCATAATCTTCCAAATGTAGACAAATGTAGTAGAGTATCAGTTTGTGGTAAAGATGGGAGAAGGATTATAAAGGTCTTTAAATATTTTAAATACTTTAACATTTTATACTATATAATCTTTTATATTTCCTTAATTCAGAAATATATCAAATGTTTGACCCATAAACGATATTTGTAAGCACATGATATTTGGACGTTAAAATCTAAAACCGATTTATTTTTTTTAAATAACTTGAAAGTTTCAAGATTAGCGTTATAATGCAGCCTCGTTCTCCGTTCTAAATGCGATGAATTTTCAGCATCTGTAATATTGCACCATGCATCTGGGCAGGGAATGTTGCAAAATTGCTCCCTCTCAAGGCCTCGACTTCGGCAAAACACTATTGGATATGGATAAAAACCTCATCTTAAAAAGACACCAAACCAAAGGACAATTTTCACGTTTCCAGCTTTGAACAGCTTATAATACAGGCTTACTATTACCAAGATAAGCCAAGTTTAATTATGCACAAAACTGTTATGTATACATGGATATCCATATTCTTTTAATCTGGAATGATAGCATACCATTCATCATTCACTCGATATTTCTTCCTATTTTAGGTTTTATGTTCATTTACAGTATTTACATCTACTAATCAGTTCCTCTTTTACCGCTATAAAAGTAAGGCAATGTTGATATCTTGAAGTGAGTACTCCCTCATCCGGCAAAATTTTAATTGAGTGCTACACTGGACTCGGCATAAATGGGCCCCATGAAATCAAAATCTGCGAAGGTATCTCTGAGATACTGAAACGTCGGCCGATTATTAGGGTTCGCATCCCAGCATTTACACACAAGTTCATAAAACAGGTCAGGGCAATAATGGTTCTTAGGCTTTCCCATGCGAAAGCCGTTAGGTACATGTTCAGCAACTTCTCTGTTGGTCATCCCTGAAAATACAAGAAGATTATTACAAAATTTGTCTGGAATTAATATATTTTGTATTACTTGTAAGTCTAACAATCAGTTCGTGAAACTCAGGCAAACATGATTCCTCTTGGATGACAAAACTTCTACACCTTTGCAATGATCATAAAACAAGATAAAAAAACAAATGGTTACAGTAATATCACTTTCAGTATTACAGTTTGAAATAGTAAAAACAAAGTTACAGTTATAGGACTTACAGTATTACAGTTTGAAATAGTAAAAACAAAGTTACAGTTATAGGACTTACAGTATTACTGTTTGAAACAGTAAAAAACACAAAGTTACAGTAATAGGACTTTGATTATTACAGTTTGAAATAGTAAAAACAAAGTTACAGTAATAGGAATTTCAGTACAGTATTACAGTTTGAAACAGTAAAAAAACAAAGTTACAGTTATAGGACTTACAGTATCACTATTTGAAACAGTAAAAAAAACACAGTTACAGATATAGGACTTTCAGTATTACTGTTTGAAACAGCAAAAAAAACAGAGTTACAATTATAAGAATCATAGTATTATAGTTTGAAAGGTTATTAAAAATTACTTCTTCATCCTTGATGTAACTCCAAAAATTGATTGCACAAAACAATCCAAGCAAAATATCCGTCAATCTGAGTAGAAATACTTTGAAAGATATCAAAAGCTTTTATGGAAATGCAATTTAAAAAAAAAAATCTTTATACATAATCTTGAAAGAAATTACGAAAAAGGAAAAATAACAAATTTGGACCCCAAATTCTTTTAAAATTTGGCAATAAGCTTTCGACCTGACTATATTTACAGACTTTACAGAAAATTATTATATATCATTAAGGTTATAGTACCTGTACATTGAGAAAAATAGATACTATATAGCCACTTTACCTACTCTAAAGCTAGAACCCTAACTAAGTCTTGAAAATAAATATCAAACTAAAAAGATATTCAGATTTTTACAAAAAAAAAAAAAAAAAATTATTTCTATACTCAACCGATATTAACCCTTTTACACCCAAGGCTATTTGGAACTTTCCAACCCTTAACCTCCCGGCGTTTTTCTTTTTCAAGCACGTTTTGCAATATTTTTTTTTTAGATTGCGCCGACAGCCTTAATTTTTGTCATAGAGAGGTCAGGTTGGTCTCAATATTTTGGAAAATGCCTGAAGTTTCACATAAAGTGATAAAAAAAAATGCAAATAGCAGTTTTTTTGCAAGGACGTACCGGTACGTCCATGGGGGTTAAGGGATGAGTTTTGTGAAACGTACCAGTACGTCCATTGGGGGGTAGAAGGGTTAACATAGCTTTTCTATCAAAGCTGGTTAAATTTCGACGTCTACCCTGAAACTACAAACTTTCCTGTTTGCTTTCCATCTAAAACGACCTGACCCTCTAGTGGAGTATTATGATATAGCGGCATAAGGCAATACTTGGGCTTGGGTTTTAAAGGTTTAAAGGTCGCTCATGAATAGCAAAGGCAAGGGACAGTGACATTGCCATAGCAATCAGGACAATGCCCTAGAGACTGACCACACATTATATGATCAGCGCCCAAGCCTCCTCTCAACCCAAGCTAGGACCAGGAAGGGCCAGGCAGTGGCTGCTGATGACTCAGCAGATAGACCTATAGGCTCCAACAGACCCCACCCCCACCTTAGCTCACAAGGATGGTAAGGTTGTAGACACTAATGGCACTAACGGGTCTGAGCGGGACTCGAACCCCCGTCTGGCAAACACCAGACAGAGACGTTACCAATCAGGCCACAACAACCCTAAGCCATATCTCATTTGTCTATCAGTCTCTAAGTTGAAACTAATTCAATATCATTTTTAACGTCATTAGTCGGTGGGGGAGATGCATAGTACATACTATCAAGTGGGTATAGATATAATTTCATTAAATATCTTATTAATATTAATCTCCTCTGAAGTTCGTATTGCTGAATTCTGTAACTTGAATGAAGAGGTGGGACACTGAAGAAAAGATACAGGATCTTAATTGAAGTTAGGACAGCGAAGGAGAGATACAGAAAATCTAAATAGCCTAAAAATTTTCCTCAATCACCAGAGACTTCACTTTGCTTAATGGTAGTTTAACAGTAACCAGCCCCTCGTAAGTGAAGTAATTTCATGTAATTTGCATATGCAGATTGGAAAAAAATAGTCACAAAAACTCACAAGCGGATAAAACCTATAGATATGAATGAAATTAATATTTAAAAATTCCTTTTGTATACACCCTTAACACTGTGTTTTTATTATACTACCCATAACCCTGAAATATCTCATTGAGAGATTAATACTTCAACTCAAAACAAATATTAGGAATTCTAAATAAAATAAAAACTTTTATTTAACTGCAACATCCGCAGCTACCATGGCATTCAATGCTCGGTAACTTTTATAAAAAGACCAGGCTTCCTTTCAATGATGATTGGTATAAACAGACAGAATATGCAACTAAGCTGCCAAAACTTTTCCGAAGACAAATACAGTAGAAAGATTCCAAGGATAAAAAAGAGAAGTAGCTGGGCTCTCTGATATTGTGAACGCTAACAATCAGGTCCTTCATTTGACACAAAACCAATTCTCTGTGAGCTTTCATCACTAATTGATATGAAAAGGACATATTGAACTCATTATTAAGCTGCCTGGCGGAAATTACTGGTTCAATGGAGAAGGAGTCCAGGGATTTCCTCGCACAGTCTTTCAGGCAGTGGGCCGTAAAGGTGGACTGCCTGGACCAAGTACCTGCTCGCATGATTTGGCCCACTGCCATGTTGCTATCAAAGGACAAAGAAGTGCTAAGGCCCCTAATATCAAGGGGTCGCGGGGTCCCACGAACAGCAAGAGGGGTATTAGCCAACTCACCCTCACTATTCAACTAACCTAATTTCTTTGGAGTTTCCCTTAAACTAAAATACAATTTTCTTCCAAGACTGGATTATTTCAAATCGGCAGAAACTAACCGAACATATTCCTTCATAAGAGGAACTGTTAGGGAACTACATTCCTAACAATGGTTATTCAAATCACACTTTTGTCCCCGGCACGTTAAAATTAAGTGAACGAGGATCTTTAACTCCGAGCAATCGACCTCTTTAACAGCCCACATAGTAATGCATAGTAAAGGCAGAAGACATCTATATTAATCTATATAAATTAAATATGAGTTTCTAAAGAGCTCCAGATATAAAATCAAATTCTGGAGCATAGTTAGAATGACTACTTTTGCATGTGGTGGAGAGAAAACCGAAAGCTAAAGGAGCTATGGCTTACCGACGCACAAGTATTTCCATAAATTGTCATATAATCTTAACCCTTTTACCTCCAAGCTATTTGGAACTTTCCAACCCTTAACCCCCAGGCGTTTCTTTTTTTTTTTTCAAGCACATTTTGCAATATATTTTTTTTAAATTGCTCTAAAAGCCTTAATTTTCGCCATAGAGAGGTCAGGTTGGTCTCATTCTTTTGGAAAATGCCTGAAGTTTCTCATAAAGTTATCAAAAATACGCAAAAAAAAATGTAAATAACAGTTTTTTGCAAGGACGTACAGTACGTCCATAGGGGTAAAGGGATGAGTTTTGTGAAACGAACCAGTACGTCCATTGGGGGTAAAAGGGATAATACTACATTAGAGTGTAGAAGGGAATAAAATGGAAAATGTTCTGGTTTTAAGGTATACATCGACATTTAACCAGCTTTAAGAGAGAAATGATACGAATTGCCAGGGAAGTTTCACAGAAATAAAAACATAATGAAACTACTAGCATATAAAATTTGCCTAATTTACTATAGCTTCAAAGCTTTGTTAAGTCCAACAACACCCAGATGAAAAAATAAATTATAGAATTCTGAGTTGAAAATTAAGCCACACAGTTTAATCAAGAATGCTTACCGAGAGAAAAACTGATTTACGTGAGAATTATTTTCCATCCATACTAGCAATGATTGTTTTGTTAACAGTCCCAAACCTAGCAAACAATAATTCCACCACAGCCTCAAACAGCGCCATTGTAAACCTATATTTGATGCCTTCAGCGGTTCTCCCTAGACATTTCCATTCTCTGACTGAGAGGTCATCAAGATTCAATAAACAACAAAGTTCATTTGGACCAACATAGGGTACCAATTAATCCCAAATTACTTAAAATTGAAAATTCTAACCAGATAGCAGAAAAAACCTAACAAATAAGACTTACTCCTTGATTGCATATTTCTTTATTAATCCAATTAAATGACTGCGGAGGTAGCAGCAGTAGGGGATTCATTGTTATGAAGCTTCATCTGTGGTGGATAACGATGGGAGGGTGGGCTGTGGCACCCTAGCAGTACCAGCCGAACTCAGTTGAGTCCCTTATCAGGCTGGGAGGAACGTACAGAGGAAAAATCCTTTTTTTTCATTTTTTTTATGTTGGCTAACCCCCAAAATGGGGGGAAGTGCCTTGGTATATGTATGTACATTTTAAGTTATAAAATATACTTATTTACCGAACAAGAAATTCATGGCAGCTACCACTTCAGCAAATTCATGTAAAAGAAACTGTCTGGTAAGCAGCAAGGTTCATGCATGACTCCACTCATAGAGTTTCAAGTAAACAAGAACCTCTCTAGCTGTGTTTATACCTTGAAGTGAGCAAGTCTCTTGGACACCCATGGCCAATTTCAGCCTATTTCCCAACCTGTTTTCTCAAACTAATTATTCTAAAATGTGATTTTCTACTCTTCTTGAAGCGCCAATACCATTTGGCTTGAATTTATTAGCAATAAGTAATGCCACATATTTTCTGGGAGTGACAATACTAAGTTTCTGTGCTGCAAATACCTGTCTTTATATACTCAAACTTAACCCTTTCACCCCCAATGGACGTACCGGTACATCCTTGCAAAAAAACTGTTATTTACATTTTTTTGCATTTTTTTGATAACTTTATAAGAAACTCCAGGCATTTTCCAAAAGAATGAGACCAACCTGACCTCTCTATGACAAAAATTAAGGCTGTTAGAGCAATTTAAAAAAAAAAAAAGATATAGCAAAATGTGCTGTAAAGTTCAACATAGCTTGGGGGTAAAAGGGATAATACGACACTGACCTTCAATGTCAGGATGCCAGAGAACTTCAAATCAATCAATCAAACTCAATACGAAATGGGCTTTTCCTTCCTCTGTAACTGAGCTAGAGTTGGAAGGACTGGAGACGATTTTCATAAGTAGGGTCTCGTTCCCTCTGTTTTGACGTTACTGTTTTTAGAATGATTTATTGTTAATTTATTCTCATCATTTATTTATTTCCTTTCCTCACTGGGCTATTTTTCCCTATTGGAGCCCTTGGGCTTATAGCATCTTGCTTTTCCAACTAGGGTTGTAGCTTGGCTAGTAATAACAATAATAATAATAATAGCTTGGCTAATAATAATAATAATAATAATAATAATAATAATAATGAGTGCCCATGTAAGCATCCAATCCAGACGATGAACCACATGTTTAGTGGGTGTGGAAGAGGCAAATCTGTATAAATTTGGACCTCTACAAATGTAATCAAGCCACTACGCAGTGGATACCATGACGGCAAGATAAAATGTGCCAGAACAAGCACACACCTAGGATAGTTTCCATAACAGAATCAACACTATCAGCATGGTCTAGACTATGCTATTGCACTGTTGGCAATATGTCTATGCTCACATTTACAATATGAAGTTTGACTACATGTTTGAAAATTAAAATCTCTACTTTTGTGGTCATTGACTGAGGTTTTAGTCCTGCAGGGGAAACCAAAGGCACAATATATCATAAGTTTTCTTCAAAGTTGCTAAAACTATGTTGAAACATATGTGTGGTATATGTTAGATTCACAAATTATTAGTAATTTGTATTTTTCCTAACATACTTACCGAGAAACACTTTCATAGGAGTTACCTGGAACCTCCTCTCAAACGACCAGAGTTTTGTGTAGCTTACCCAACTCCCATTTTCTGTAATGGTAGGCCTAGCGGAAGGATACGTGCCCTGAGGGCAAACCCGAGGTAGGCCACATGCGAGCTTGGGTCGTGATCTCCAGTAAGTTCTCTGGTCGCATCGTGATATCATCTCGAGTTTTCAAGAGTTCTTAAAGGTGATCCAGTGTTCCTCAGGTTTTCTTCACACGTTGCAAAAGACTCATTCATTTGAAATAAACTTCAAATATAGAACAGCTAATCTTTTAAGGTTTTAAAGCCACTCATGAATGGTAGACGCAAGAGACAGTGACAATGTCCTAGCTACCTGAGCAATGTCCTAGTGACTGACCATATATCCAAATGATCAGCACCCAAGACCCCTCTACATCCATGCTAGGACCAAGGAGGACCAGGCAATGGCTGCTGATAATTCACCATGTAGACCTATAGGCTCCCCCAAAACACCCCATCCTTAGCTCACAAGGATAGTGTGGTTGCAGACACAACAAAAAACTATTGAGCTTGAGCAGGACTATAACCCCAGCTCAGCGATCGCCAGACAAGGATGTTTCCAATTGTATCCTGTAAAATTACAGGATCACTAAGTGCTCACCAGGAAGGCCTTCTTATGAACAAGACGCCATACGTAACCTAGAATTTCAGCTCTTCTCTGTCTTCAGCCATCCTCTCCAGCTTCAGAAATTTACCACATAGACAGGTTAAGTAACCTCAGTGGATAGTCCATCCATATACCAAGGCACTTCCCCCAATTTTGGGGGATAGCCGACATCAACAAAGAAACAAAACAAAAAGGGGACTACTCTCTACGTTCCTCCAGCCTAACCAGGGACTCAGCCGAGTTCAGCTGGTACTGCTAGGGTGCCACAGCCCAACCTCCCACAATTCCACCACAGATGAAGCTTCATAATGCTGAATCCCTTACTGCTGCTACCTCCGCGGTCATCTAAGGCACCGGAGGAAGCAGCAGGGACTATCGGAACTGCGTCACAATCGCTCGCCATTCATTCCTATTTCTAGCACACTCTCCTGCCTCTCTCAGATAGTAGACATGGCAAAATTTCATATTACTCAACAGCCCTCTTCAAGAACAAGATCTATGCTGCCTTCCCTGAAAGATAACTATTTGTTTTCAAAGAAACTTTCATGTCTACTCCAAAGTCCTTTGTTGGAGGAAAAGACGATACAGTACATGTTCCACATTATAGGACCAATTCTTGTAATATATAAACTATTGAAGGTCATCACTTCCTTAAGAAGAATATATAAAAAACTGGTGTCACCCATAAACTGATTTTCCTCATCAGTACAAAATTCACAGACTTGAATATTTGTGAAAATAATTACTATACTCCAAAGTATGATTTTCAGGACTCCAGTTCGGGTAGCCATATAGTTTTAAAGTAGCATATGTGTCGTTGTTCTGCAGGATATTACCAGTTTGGAATTTCTCGACCTTCAGCAAAAAAGCTTTCACTATATAAAATTTTAAGACCTCATGGTATTGCAAAATTAAAGCAAATATTTTACACCTGGTTTGTGGTGCTTTGCAGATATCATGCAAACCCCTAAAAACCAATTAGTATTTCAACTTAGATAGTGGATAGTATAATATAGATCACGATCATCAGGTGTAACTAGTCCACTGCAGGACAAAGTCCTCAGAGATGTCCTTCCGCTCCCATCTGTTTATGGCCTTTCTATGCCAGTCTATACTCGCAAATATTCTAAGCTCGTCAATCCATCCTCTTCTCTCATTTCCCCTGCTGCTTTTGCAATCTCTAGGGAACCATTCTATTATTCTTAATGTCCATCTATTATCTGTCCTTCTCATTATATGTCCTGCCTAAGTCCATTTATTTTCCTTACATATTGCTGGAATATCCACTGCAGTACTTCATTGGATATTAAGTACACTACACAGTATCAACCTGATAAGGATATAGAGGAACAACTATATAGTTTAGGCAACTGCTTGCCTCCCAAGTAGTTGTTCGGAATAAATAGACAAGATTTTGTAATTCATATGAGCACAAAGGTACAAATCTAATACTGTATAGAAAAATTCTACATGAAGTTTATACACTATATAGGATTCTGATGGCACAGAGTAAAAACAATTAAGATTAATGTTATAAAACAAATTAAATGACTTGAAAGGGAGAAGTGAAAAAGATTTAGTCCTGAAAGTGGCTCTGAGAGTATTTAAGGAGACGTTTGTGGATGAAAATACAATTTATCAGATGTTCAGAATAGATAAATCAAATTGAAGCAAAGAATCTTTCTTTTTTAGGATGATTTGGAGCGGAGCCTGAGGACTCCGCACATAACGTATCATAGGAAACAAAATACAATTAATAAGGAAATATTTAAAATAACCTATAACACCTGCCATAAATAAATCAAATTATAGTAAAAGTGTCTCTACTGCTACTGGCATATCAACTCGTACTATAGTTATTAACGATAAATCAAATATCCAAAACAAAACGTCAACATATACAGCATATGAATATACATAAATATAGAATCTAAACAAAATTATATAGCCCAAAAAAGTCTCATTAAGATTAATCTTTAGGAAAAAAGGCAAGATCAATCTTTATAAGATAAAAAAAAAGGAGGAGGTTGGACACCATTAAGAGGTGCATAAAATAAAACTTTTTGAAGGTGCAAGGATAAAGGGTTTCAACAAACAACAACTAGGCACTACTTTTGGGTTGTGTAAAATGTTATTTCTCATGTAGTTGGTGTGACATCTAAGGTGATACTCGTAAAAAGTTTGCGATCACGGTACAATCGGGTGCCGAACGACGAGCGACAATCGGCGGTCGATATACCCGGCCGGCGGCAAGTCGCCTGCCGATATACCCGACCAGCGGCAAGTCGCCTGCCGATATACCCGGCCAGCGGCAAGTCGCCTGCCGATATATCCGGCCAGCGGCAAGCTGCCTGCCAATATATCCGGCCGGCGGCAAGCCGCCTGCCGATATATCCGGCCGGCGGCAAGCCGTCTGCCGATATATCCGGCCGGCGGCAAGCTGCCTGCCGATATATCCAGCCGGCGGCAAGCTGCCTGCCAACATATCCGGCCGGCGGCAAGCCGTCTGCCGATATATCCGGCCGGCGGCAAGCTGCCTGCCGATATATCCGGCCGGCGGCAAGCTGCCTGCCGATATATCCGGCCAGCGGCAAGCTGCCTGCCAATATATCCGGCCGGCGGCAAGCCGTCTGCCGATATATCCGGCCGGCGGCAAGCCTTCTGCCGATATATCCGGCCGGCAGCAAGCTGCCTGCCGATATATCCGGCCCGCCTGCCGATATACCCGGACGGCGGCAAGTCGCCTGCCGATATACCGGCGGCAAGTCACCTGCCGATATACCCGGCCGGCAGCAAGTCGCCTGCCGATATAAGCGGCCGGCGGCAAGTCGCCTGCCGATATAAGCGGCCGGCGGCAAGTCGCCTGCCGATATAAGCGGCCGGCGGCAAGTCGCCTGCCGATATAAGCGGCCGGCGGCAAGTCGCCTGCCGATATAAGCGGCCGGCGGCAAGTCGCCTGCCGATATAAAAGGCCGGCGGCAAGTCGCCTGCCGATATAAGCAGCCGGCGGCAAGTCGCCTGCCGATATACGTGGCCGGCGTCAAGTCGCCTGCTGATATACCCGGCCGGCGGCAAGTCCCCTGCCGATATACCCGCCCCATCGACTCGCCATTTGCACTCCTTGAAACGTGATCTGTAAACCATTTAAAAATATTCTATCTCCAAAAAGGCTTTGCAATTGACAAAAATAAGAATAACCTTTACCATTTACCTTTGCTGTAGGTTGCAACATACATCTAATGACACCAAGGATGCCATCTTTAAAGGTTAATGATATCACTACATTTTAGCTCTGTGCATAACCAATCTAAAAATAACAGTTCACAAAGATCCATCTTCAAACTTTTCTTCCTTGAAAAATCACAACTGAAGCATTTTCTTAACATATAATACTTTCACACAAATACATGCCTACCTATATAACAGACTTACAGACATACAATCTTACAATATCAGAATTTTGTTAATAAAATTAATTATTTCTATAATCACCCGAGGTTCAATAGTACTGGCTACCTTATCGAAGCCAGCTAAATGCCTATCCTAAAAATCTAAAACTTTCCATTTTCTTTCACTGTGATCCCCATGCTGCTCTAGTGGAATATGGAAATAAAAGTGCTTCTATTCATCTACCACGGCACTTCTCCCAATCTTAGGAGGTAGCCGATATAAACAAAAATTAAAGTGGATTTTCTCTAATCGTTCCTCTTTGCCAGACGAGGGACTCAGCTGAATTTGGTTGGTACTGCTAGGGTACCACAGCCCACTCTCCCCCATTTTCCACCACAAACGAAGCTTCAAATGCTGACTCCCCTACTGCCGCTACCACAGCAGTCATCAAAGTGACCCGAAGTAACAGCAAGGCTTGTCGGAACTGCTTCACAATTGCACGCCATTCACTTCTAGTCCTTGGGTGCTTGGGTAAGGTAAATAGGAGAGAAGCCAATTGGTCAACAAAGTCGAAACATTTTCAACAGCCTCTTAGCATTATTAGTTAATGGTAAGGTGGGGTAGGGGCACAAGGGGTTTTAAAAGTTTAAAGGTCACTCATGAATGGCAGAGGCAAGACACAATGACCTAGCAAGATAATGCCCTAGAGACTAACCATATATGCAGATGATCAGCACGCAAGCCACCTCTCTAAGCTAGAACCAGGGAGGGCCAGGCAATGGCTGCTGATGACTCTGCAGGTAGACCTATAGGGTTGCCCAAATCCCCATCCTTAGCTCACAAGGATGGTGAGATCACAGACATTAGAAGAAACTATCGAGTATGAGTGGGACTCTATCTCCCATACGGCAGAACCCCAGGCATGGACGTTTCTAATAGGCCACCACAACCTCAGATGAATTCATTTCATTATCAATATTCAAATCATTTCAATGAACCTCACTTGAAGTGGAGGTAGTATAGAGAAGGAAAGAACTAACTAAATTTAATACCCAGGCTAAATAATTGAACAAATTAGCCAAAGTTCACCTCCAATAAAATTAAGCTTAAAGGCAATACTAATTGAAAGCTAGCGAGTCTCAAACAAAATCCAGATTGGGAAAAATTCACTCTACCACAAGGGTTGAAAGATTCATACAAACTTGAAGGAATTATTCAATATGTATTACAAGTACAATATTCCTAAATGCACTTTCAATACCTCACTATAAAACTGTATAGCTACAAAAGTCTCCAACGTTCCGTAACTCTCATTGAAAATATTTATACAAAACTAAGACAATATGTATCTAGAGGAGTTTAATAATAAGAATCACCTAATAAACCTGTACACATTTTCAATATTACATAGTAGGTACTTATCCTTGAATACTACCTGCAGCTATCACATCACCTAACACCCAGTAACTCGTTAAGGAAAAGCAGACTTCTTTTAAAGAGTGCTTGGCAAAAACAGATTTGGTAGCCACTGAGGTAACATAAAAGGTAGCCACTGAGCTACCATAAAAGGTAGCCACTGAGCTATCATAAAATGTAGCCACTGAGCTACCATAAAAGGTTTCTTTAGATATTAAGGGAAATACCCTGGTGGTAGCGTCCTTGCCTGGTGATTGCCAGAATGGGGTTCGAGTCCCGCTCAAACTCATTAGTTACTTTGGTCACTGCAACCTCACCATCCTTGTGAGCTAAGGATGGGGGGTTTGGGGTCTATGGGTCTATCTGCTGAGTCATCAGCAGCCATTGCCTGGAACTCCTTGGTCCTACCTAGTATGGAGAAGGGGCTTGGGCACTGATCATATGTAATATGGTCAGTCTCTAGGTCATTGCCCTGCTTGATAGGGCAATATCACTGTCCCTTGCCTCTGCCATTCATAAGCAGCCTTTAAAAATTTAAACCTAATATCATGAACCCAAATCGGCAAGTTCCTCATCTAACCTGAAAACAGTTTTCCATGAATTTCAGTCATTAAACCTTTGAAAAGAGGATTCCCAGAAATCCTAACCACAAAAAACAAATGAAGATTCTTTTCTACATTTTCAGTGGCCACTTTCCTCTTGGTAAGGGTAGAAGAGACTCTTTAGCTATGGTAAGCAGCTCTTCTAGGAGAAGGACACTCCAAATTCAAACCATTGTTCTCTAGTCTTGAGTACGGCCATAGCCTCTGTACCATGGTCTTCCACTGTCTTGGGTTAGAGTTCTCTTGCTTGAAGGTACACTATTCTATCTTATTTCTCTTCCTCTTGTTTTGTTAAAGTTTTTATAGTTTATACAAGATATATTTATTTTAATGTTACTGTTCTTAAAATATTTTATTTTTCCTTGTTTCTTTTCCTCACTGGGCTATTTTTCCTGTTGGAGCCCTTGGGCTTATAGCATCCTGCTTCTCCAACTAGGGTTGTTGCTTAGCAAGTAATAATAATAATACATCATACATCCATATACCAAGTCACTTCCCCCAATTTTGGGGGGTAGCCGACGTCAAACAAATGAAACAAAAAAGGGGACCTCAAACCTCTCCTCTCTACGTTCTTCCAGCCTGACAAGGGACTCAACCAAGTTCGGCTGGTACTGCTAGGGTGGCACAGCCCACCCTCCCTGTCTAAATAACGATGAAACAGCCTAATAAGAAAAAAATAACCTATCCTCCGATGTACAGTATTGTTTCCCCTATGAGGGAATGTACAAAACACGTTTTGCCTTAGCTTAAAACGCTTGTAACAGCTGAAGTCAATGCTTCTCTTTTTCAATATCAACTTCACAATCCAATTTGTTCGGAAATACATAGAAAAAAAGATGCTCTATAAGCACAATAATAATAATCCAAAGGACGTTTTAATAACAGAAAAAACACTAGATCATAATTCTTCAGTCCTTATAAGAAACTGCAGAGCTAAACTCAAGATTGACCATGTCTGAGACACTGGGAAGACCATGATAGCAAATGTGAAAAATCCTAAAAAAAAATTAAGAACAATGGAACTAAGTTTACCCAGAATTAATAATGATTTCTACGTTGTTGCATTCTGCAGGTATATCAAACTTGTATTATTATTCTTTCTCAGAATAGTAAATTGGAAAGAATGTATGATGGACGCTTGACTGGAATTAATAAACTCTTAACAGTACATTGTAGTGTAAACACCTGATTGAACACGACACAACAGTACATACTAAAGCAAGAGTCTAGTATGTACGGTAAACCGTTGTGGCTACTGCAGATAATAAAACCCTAGAAGGTTCGAAGAGACATTGGCGAAGCTTGCTTTAATGTTTTTGTCAACAAGGTTAACCCCAGAATCTGGTTTCATAATGTGATTATACTCAACACTTCTAGGTACAGTATTTCAATCTTATCCATTATTTATAAAGAGGTTGAGTTGATTCTTTAAAACACTCATAGATAATAAAAACTGTCCTTAATAGAAAAATATCCTTAAAAGAAAGATTCCAATAGTTATTCTTGAAGAAAAACTGACACTAACACAAAAATATGCTTAAAGAAAGTCTCCAACAGAAAAACATTAAGGAAAAACTAACACCAACAGAAAAATATGCCTTGAGAAAAAGTCTCCAACAGAAAAATATTCTTAAGGAAAAACTAACACCAACAGAATAATATGCTTTAAGAAAAAGTCTTCAACAGAAAAATATGCTTAAAGAAAAACTAACACCAACAGAAAAATGTGCTTTAAAAGAAAGTCTCCAACAGAAAAATAATCTTAGAAAAACTGATCTCAAAAGAAAAAAAAGCTTAAAAAATATTCTTAAAGAAAAACTAACCCAAACAGTAAAATATGCTTAAAAGAAAAAGTCTGTGGCAAAAAATATTCTTAAAGAAAATCTGATCTCAAAAGAAAAATATTCTCAAAGAAAAACTGATCTCAAAAGAAAAATAGGCTTAAAGAAAATAAGTCTCCTAAAGAAAAATATTCTTAAAGAAAAACTGATAAAGGACCTTAACAGAAAAATATACTTAAAGACAAAGTCTCCAGCAGAAAGATATTCTTCAAGAAAAACTAGCTTCAATAGAAAAATATGCTTAAAGAGAATGCCAAATTAAAAATAAAATAGACATCCGAGGACACAATGAAAAGGTTCTAGTTGAAATATTTTGTATTTTCAATTAGTTTACCCAGACCACCAAATTATGATGCTTAACTTACATCGGTTTAATCCGAAGGGAGTATTTATAATACTGTACCATAACTATCAAAACATTTGTTGTTTCCAAATTTGCAACTTTACTCAGATAAATTCATGAATGGATTAGATTCAGAGAAAATTTCTTTAATTGATTTGTTTTAAAAATATAAACCAACTATTTATATTTAAAAGCTAAAGACAGAAAATACATAAAATCTAACCAAGGCCCTTTATGTCAATAGGTGTAGGAAGAGATGATGATGATGAATTTTTTTATATAAACCCATTTCTTATTGTTGGCCTGTTTTGTGATCACAAAATGGGCCAACCACAAGCTTTGGGTTTGTAGCAAAAGATATCCCAGTGAGAGTAAATAGGCTTTCATATTTGTTTTTATAGCCATACTAGTAGATCAGTACTAGCAAAATAACCAATATCAGTTTATGAACACCGCTTATATAAATGCAAACATCACACCGTATAATTGCAAACATCATTCTGGGCTCATTTCATAAGCCCTCATGCAAATGAATCTTCAACTCAAATGAAAATACTACTTTTCATTTATACTATGTTCGGGGAAACATTCAAAGACGTACACGTATCTCTCCTTTGACAGTCGTATGTGCAAACCATATAGACGTGCATGTGATACTTTCCTCACTGATCAAGCAACACACACTACCAATGTAAGATACTTTTCAACAGCTAAAATTCTATCACAGAGTAAATGGTAAAGGTTACAGGTTACAAAATACTCGTTACATACGAGAACGTATTTGTCTCCTAAGTTTTTAAAGCACAAAGACGATCAAATCTGCGACTCATTTTAACCATCAAAGTTAAAAGCCATGAAACCTGGTAACATTATGATTGAACAAGAGCGCAACTGTCATCATAAAATTATCAGATCTCGGGAGACAATCATGCTGTGACGAGATGTGACCCTGATTACCGCTACCCTCCACCGTGTGAATTCAATTTGAATAGAATATCCAAGTTTTTTTTCTTTTTTTGTTCTTAAGCTTTTTAATGGTTCTCTCATCACGAACCTGACCCAGTTATTAATGATTCTGGGTGACCAATTACTGAACTAAACTTACTGACTGTTCTTTACCCAGGATGTCCTAGCCTGGGAGGGTTTGATAAAAGGGTGGAGGTCAGGCATGGGGGTGTTGTTATTAGTCGTGGATGTCTCGATACGGAATTTCAGATGAGACCTGGTAGTCGTCGAAGAAATGATGCAAGAAGTCAAAGGTGGGCCGGTGGTCTGGATCTTTGTCCCAGCAGTGGAGCATCGCCTTGTAGAGTTCGTCGGGGCACCGAGGGGGTTTGGCCATCCGGTAGCCGGCCTGCACTCGCTCTATCACTTCCCTGTTGTTCATTCCTGTAAGGCAGAATTAGCGATGCAAGCTAAAGCATAGAAGCTTATGTAAATTCATAAATAAAAGCTTATGTGAATTCATAAGAGGCTATCAGGATAATTATATAAGTTGTAAAGCAGAAAAGCGATAAATTACCAGTCGCTATTGGTGAACCTAAAGACAATGACCCCTGGAATATGAATTAGCAATGGCAGGTGAAAATTATACAGTTGCAAAAATTTATATAGACCAATAGATACCATCTATCTGTGAGTTTTTTTTTCTATTTTCGTAACCACAAAATATCTTCGTATATATCACATCGTTTCAGACTACGAGATAAAAATGTAACATTCACTATGACCCCAGGAATATGAATTAGCAATGGCAGGTGAAAATTTTACAGTTGCAAAAATTCATATAGACCAATAGATACCATCTATCTGAGTTTTTTTTTCTATTTTCGTAACCACAAAATATATTCATATATATATCAACTCGTTTCAAAGACTACGAGATAAAAATGTAACATTCATTAATATTTCTGCAGGGCTCACAAGGCATAAGAATATTTTCATATTTTATTTTACTGCTTGAATCACAGAACATAAAAAATGTGGTTGTCCTCAAGTAAATTAGTTTGACCTTGTGGCTACCTTAAAGAAAGCATTGTTTTTACATTTCACAAATGGCTACGATTTTAATTGTAAAATTTCCTATATAGTATTTGTCTTCTGTAAAATTCACCTCTAGTGGAACACTAAATTAGAGTTGTTTACAAATTGAAAAACTTAAAAGTGCTAATTTCAAATGAGCTCCTAATCTCAATTGTTTTTCTTCTTTTATCATATGATAAAATTATCACCTAATACTGACAAAAAACTACAATTGTTCAAAAGTTAAGGAAATTCACAAATGATATAAAGGGGGAAGCCAGGTGAACTGTAGGCGAGCTTCATTTGAAAATAAAATCAAATAAAATTTCTCAGTACGTTACTATTCATTAACCATACACAAATTGATGACCACCAAGGTTAAAAAAAAGGATATAAAAAAGTTAACAGAAGCTTACATCAGTCTTCTAATACAGTATTCATATCTTTTTTTAGTTAAGATAATACGTCAATATATTCTACTATGACTAACACAAATGTTCAGATAGAAATGATATTAGGCATTTACAGCAGTAATATTTATGAGCAAATATTTCACTCAACAAAGCCATTCTTCTTCTAACCCAACGTTATCCCTACATTAAAGGTCGGTTTCCTGATGCGCCCTCTTCAATGCCTTCAATCAAAGTTATCCTCCTCTACCAAACCTCTTCTCTCCCTATCATCCTCCACCTTATCTTGCCATCCAATTCCCTGCCTCCCTCTTGATATTCTCCCCTTTACAGGTTCCTCCCAAGCTCTCCTTACTCCCTTCCCACCATCCATCCTTAACACATGCCCATACCATCTCAGTTGTGACACTCTCAAGAAAGACATTCTCGTAATAAATGTCGCAATCGAATATTGAACGTACAATCAAGAAAAATTACTGAATATAATATCCCAATCAAACTAGCAGCACTGGTAATCGAAAGTACAAAATACACAAGATGTTTCAGAAATTATCATGTGAAGTAATGACTGCTAGCAATTTAAATATATTCATTAGTAAGCATAATTAATCAATAGAATAATAAAGGCTATATGAGCAATATTAAATTATCAAAGCCTATAGAAATAAAGATACTGCATGTTAAGATGATGGCTTGGCGGATATAACGACTACATTAATTCATGAGACTTAAGGCGCATTAAATCAAGGGGACGTACCTGGATAAGGGTTAGCACCAAATGTGATGACTTCCATGAGCAGAACGCCAAACGACCACACGTCAGATTTAATAGTAAAGCGGCTATACAACATAGCCTCTGGAGCAGTCCATTTTACTGGGAATTTGTTACCTAAAAGGACGAAGAGAGTTAAAACAAGGAAATCATTAGAGGACATTGGAGAACCTGGTAATGTAGGGGTTCCCAACCTGGGGTACATATACCCACAGTGGTACTTTTACTCTTCAAGGGGTACATTGGATCTGAGAGAATAGCCACATATAATCTGCATTGAAATTGGAGTATAGAATTATATCAGAATATCAATTTCATTGTTTTGTTTTTTGTCTTCAATTTTAGGGGTACACAGGAATTTATGAAAATGCTCAAAGGGTACAGAAGGATAAGAAATAAATAAACAACAAGAGAAATAATGAACAATTCAAAATAAAATAAAACATTAAAATAGATCTTTCATATTGTCACCCTCATAAACTAACTGCCCAAGTCATTTTTTCCACTTGTTGGGAAATTAAAAAAAACCTTCTCATTTCCTAATTCTTTATATCATTGTGTTGAGCTTCAATTCACAAATTCTAAATCACAAATTCTTCTGTTAAGAATTTGTGAATTGAAGCTCAACACAATGATATAAAGAATTAGGAAATGAGAAGGTTATTTCGATTTCCCAACAAGTGGAGAAAATGACTTAGGCAGTTAGTTTATGAGGGTGACGATATATAAACTATAAAAAGAAACTTGTCAGTCTGTTCAACATAAAAACATTCACTATAAGATTGAAATTTGAAGTTACCAAAACATGACATCGAAAGGCAAATTATAATAATGAATGACTCTACATAAACTACAAAATAATCTTAATATTCACCACTGACGACACAGTAGAAATATTATCAACTTACAGGTACTAGGGCAATAATCTTCACCCTCCACTATTCTTGCTAATCCAAAATCTGCTACTTTGCACAGCATTGAATCGCCAACAAGGACGTTACGGGCAGCCAGGTCTCGGTGTAGCAACTGTTGACTTTCTAAATACGCCATACCAGCAGCCACCTGGAAGAGAGTATTTGAATTAAAAATTCTTTCCGTACAATCAGAATGCAAAAACATACAACCTCCTTCCTTTTTTTGTATTGTAGTAAATCCTATCAAAGCAAAAGTAAAGGATTCAGCTTATGAAGCTTCATCTGTGGTAGATAATGGGGGAGGGTGGGCTCTGACACCCTAGCATTACCAGCCGAACTCGGTTGAGTCCCTCGTCAGGCTGGGAGGAGCGTAGAGAAAAGGTCCCTTTTTTTTTTTTCATTTGTTTGATGTCGGTTACCCACTAAGATTCGGGGAAGTGCCTTGGTATATAGATAGAATAACACTTGCAGTCTACTACACCAATGCATTCATACAACCTCATCATAAAGCAAATTCATCGCTAATCAAGCACCCTGCCTTGGTGACATCTTGAGTAAATAGCTGCTTTCAAAACAGTCAACAGTATTGTTAACATTGCAACATGGCTCATTCAAAACATCTGATACATCTAGAGTGTATAAGATGCTTTTAAAACAGTCAACAGTATTGTTAATATTGCAACATGGCTTATTCAAAGCATCTGATACATCTCGAGTGTATAAGATGCTTTTAAAACAGTCAACAGTATTGTTAATACTGCAACATGGCTTGTTCAAAACATCTGATACATCTCGAGTGTATATGCTGCCTTTAAAAGTGTCAACAGTATTGTTAATATTGCAACATAACTTATTCAGAAAATCCGATACATCTCGAGTGTATAAGCTGCCTTTAAAACAGTTAACAGTATTGTTATTATTGCAACATAATATATCAAAACATCTGATACATCTAGATTGTATAAGCTGCTTTTAAAACAGTCAACGGTATTGTTAATACTGCAACATGGCTTATTCAAAACATCTGATAGGAAACATTGTATGTGCGCCTATGTACTTCCTTAAAAAGGTGATAATCAAATACAATTGGCCATAAATCTCTTGGTCCAGACTGAGGAAATTACAAAAGCTATGGACTGTTACTCTACTCTGTTCAGAAACCACACTGTGTGGCAATACAGTTTTATATCAACACAATTTGATTTTTGTGAATGAATTAAACTGCATAAAATACAAAAAAAAACTTTAATGCTTCTTTGGGAAAATGTGGTCATTAAATACCTGATATTAAAAAAAAAAGTGCGTGGCGTACTATGTGACAAGAAAATAGGGGTTAAGTTGAAAGGTCAAGTACACAGGACCGTTGTGAGACCGGCAATGATGTACGGAGCGGAGACGTGGGCAATAAAGAAGACAGAAGAGAAGAAACTGGATGTGGCAGAGATGAGAATGTTGAGATGGATGTGTGGGGTGACAAGAAGAGATAAGATAGGGAATGAAGTAATTAGGGGTACCACAGGAGTTAGAAAACTATCAGACAAGATCCAAGAAAGTAGACTGAGGTGGTATGGTCATATCATGAGAAGAGATGAACAGTATATTGGGAGGAGAGTTGTGGAAATGGAGGTACAGGGAACGAGAAGGAGAGGGAGACCAAAGCGAAGGTGGGTGGACTGTATCAAGGATGACCTTCGATCAAAGGGAATAACCGGTGATGAAGTGTGGGACAGAGGTAGATGGAGAAAGCTGGTAAGAAACGTTGACCCCACATAAAAGTGGGAAAAGATACAGACAAAGAAGAAGAAGAAGAAGAAGGGATTATTTGCTTACAAAAATCTTCTTGGAACCTACTGAGTTTCTAAGTTGAAGACCTTCTGCATACTGTATATTTGGTTAACAATAGGCAAATATGATATAAATCAGTAACAATGTAACTTTCCAACCCTTAACCCCAAGGCATTTTTTTTCAAGCACATTTTGCAAAATATATTTTTTTAAATTGCTCTAACAGCCTTAATTTTTGTCATAGAGAGGTCAGGTTGGTCTCATTCTTTTGGAAAATGCCTGAAATTTCTCATAAAGTTATCAAAAATATGCAAAAAAAAATGTAAATAGCAGTTCTTTGCAAGGACGTACCAGTACGTCCAATGGGGGTAAAGGGATGAGTTTTGTGAAATGTACCAGTACGTCCATTGGGGGTAAAAGGGTTAAACAGCCAAACTTGCAGAATGGATATCCCACAAAAAGTAGTATGCTAAGATCTGGAGGGTCAATGAGGAATCACCTCGGGCGTAAAATATCGGTCACGAAGACGAGAAAAACGACCCTACAGTACATAACAGATTTGAACGTGCACGAATTTACGTACCTGTGTGGCAATATATATTTGGTCATTTAACTTAAGGGTTCGTTCGCCTTCATTCCGTAAGAGGTCTAGCAGCGCTCCATTGCACATGTACTCTGTAATGATTAATATGGGCTCTTCTTTTGTGCAAACAGCGTAGAGAACTAATATATTTCGATGTCTTAGCTTCTTCATAATTCTTGCTTCTTCTAGGAATGCTGAAGGACTCATAGCACCTTGTTTTAGAGTCTTAATGGCTACTTCTGTTGAGTTATTCCACATACCTGTTGGGAAATTTATGGTTAGATCTTATAGAATGTAACAATGTTTGATTGATGATAATGGCTGCCTCAGTGGCGTTGATACTGTAAAGACACCTTTTCTATCATCTAATTTTCTCCTTTTCAACAGCACTGCAATTTGGCAATAACTGCGCTATATTCATTCCTAGAGGGAATGGCGTAGTTACTGGCAAATTGCAGTGCTCTAGAAAACAAGAAAATTAAACCCATACAAAAGGTGTCATAAAATTAACACCACTGATGTAGCCATAGTCTATAATCAAACATGGATAAAAGAGGGTCTACTACCGAGATAATACAATGGTCATATCTCTTAGATATACAAAATTTAAAAAACAGTCAAGAATAAAAAAATACTTAATCACTAATAACAATACTCACCATACCAAACTTCCCCAAAGGAGCCTTGACCTAATTTTTTGGTCATAGTAAGCATAGTTCGGTCAATCTCCCACTGGTCTTTGGTTTCCCTGGAGAGATCCCATTTCTGCGGCTGTGGACGTGGACATGGGTATTGTAGTAGACAGGCTAGGCCATAGTTGTTCTCTGCAAAGGAATGACAAAAAGTTTAGTGAGTATTCAAAATAAACCACAAAGATTCTATCCTGTTCGTAATACTAGGCAGGCAGTTAATTCTAATAGCCAGGCCTTCTCCATCATGAGGCTCAATACTACGCAGTACTCTAGAAGTTTTTTCCAGCTGTTACCAAGTTGTGGAATGATCTTCCTAATGGGGTAGTTGAATCAGCAGAACTTCAAAAGTTCAAAGTTGGAGCAAATGCTTTTTTGTTGACCAGGCGGACATGAGTCTTTTTATAGTTTATCTATGATATATTTGTTTTTGATGTTGTTAATAGTTTATATATGACATGTCTGTTTTGACGTTGTTACTTTTTTTTAGAATGATTTATTGTTAATTTGTTCTCTTCATTTATTTATTTCCTTATTTCCTTTCCTCACTGGGCTATTTTTCCCTGTTGGAGCACCTGGGCTTATAGCATCCTGTTTTTCCAACTAGGGTTGTAGCTTGGATAGTAATAATAATAATAATAATAATAATAATAATAATAATAAAGTGTTCTGCTCAATGGCAGGTCATTTCACGAATTAGTCACCCGCCATGATTCTCTATTCATGGCCCCCTCTTTTAATTCTTGGTACTTTCTCCCTCCCTTCAGGTTATCTTAATTCCCAAAATACAGAATTTCTATGATAGAGACCTATGTTAACATAACTACCTTCAATGCATTGTTATTCCAATATCGACTCGCCCTCTCTTCAAATTTCATCCAAGCTGCTTACACCAGACAATTCTTCCCCATTTTGAATTTTTGCTTGATAATATAGTCTCTCTATATTCCTCCTTCCTATACATTTAAATTTCAAATCATTTGTCTATTTCTATTCATAATTCCTCATTATCATAGAACAATTTTATTTTGAACTAAGCACAACTCATCTGCTACCTTTCACTCGTCTTCTCAACTTTAATCATATAAAAATTCTTCAGTATATCATTATCGCTTTCATATCTGATAAAACTTGACTCTGGTTCTTTGAAATACTGTCTCTGCCATCCCTATTCCCTCTTCCACCCCCGTCCATAAAAACACCTAAAATATTCTAAAAATTTATGATCAAATAAGTAAAAAAGTGAACATTGTGGATATTCACAAATTGTCCTCCCAGCGTCAACATACTCACTTTTATACGCATCAACTAAATCGTTTAGCGTTCGGAAAGCTTGAGAAGAAGTGATGAAGAATCCTCCCGTATCAGTTACTTTAATTCGGTAGTGTTTGACGTGTTCACCTTTATTTTGGTCCCAGTCCTGAAAATAGGGATCAAATGTTAACATCTAATAATAATAAAAGGTTATGGGTGTCCGGTTTCCATTCCAGTATCATCCGAAGAGAAGCTCACCAGAACGTGAGCTAGGGTAGACCAAACCCCCAACTGTGGTGCTCAACCACAGCAATAACCTTCCCAGTAAATGGTTTACACTTATCATCCCAAGTTGGGATTGATCCACCACCATGCGAATGCTGGGTAAACACATTACCAGTCTGTACTGGCCAGTAAGTTAGTATGTAGTGGTACAGTATGTAGTCTATTCTAAATAGAAGGTCCTTGACTTACAATCATTTGGAAATACAAACACAAACTGAAATGATATATCTCAGTCATTATATCAAAAGTTCATAATGATATACTGTAATATAAAAATATATAATTTAATACAGTAAGCAACTTTACATTTTCAATATGAAAAGGGACAATTCGTTGACTTTAGCTGCTGAAAAGGCATGCGAGTTAGGTGCAGTCTACCCAAGGACAAAATTTAACAAATTTTGATTCATGAAGAGCTTCTTGGAACTTATTAAATTTGTAAGTTAAGGACTTTCTGTATGACTCCTTCTTTACCAACTTCTCACACTGTACCATTAACCCTTTTACCCCCAACGCTATTTGGAACTTTCCAACCCTTAACCCCCACACGTTTTTTTTTCAAGCACATTTTGCAATATATTCTTTTTAAATTGCTCTAACAGCCTTAATTTTTGTTGTAGAGAGGTCAGGTTGGTCTCATTCTTTAGGAAAATGCCTGAAGTTTCTCATAAAGTTATCAAAAATATGCAAAAAAATGTAAATAGCAGTTTTTTGCAAGGACGTACCGGTACGTCCATGGGGGTAAAGGGATGGCTTTTGTGAAACGTACCAGTACATCCATTGGGGGTAAAAGGGTTAATAACTAAAATCAGCCTTAAACTAACTTTTAGTTTGAACCATATCTTTTTTAACCAAATATTTTCCATAAAAATAAAATGAATAAAAAATAATAATAAACCGAGCATCTTCACTCACCCTTATGCTAAGTGAATATCCGTGACTAGATTGTTCGGACATGCGGATAAGGAAAGTCCCTCTCAAGTTGCCCCGTGTCATTAAAAGTTTCTCTGCCTCTTTTCTTGCTATTTTACCAAAATACCAGCTGAAAACAGATAATGAAAAATGAGATTTTTGAAAGAAATCTTTTCATAAGAACTAAAAATATCTGGATTCTAATAATCATGGCTACTCAAAACTTTATTCCAAGTCAAAAAAATCTACTGTGCATTAGCAATCAAAACTTTCCAAACCCTTATAAGAAAATCAAGTTGTTTTTTATATATGAATGACTTAAAGAGAAATAATTTAATTGATATGAAATTGTTTGAAAAATTTACAAGTACGTAAAAATGTCACCTAAAAATTACATTCAAACAAATAAACTTGACAAACATAAGTAAAGTAAAAAGTCTCGATAATAACAAATTGAAAATTGTCTATAATAGAAACCATAAGTATTACAAATATTACTTGACATAAATAGTATCATTTTTATTTCAAGAACCACTGAACAAATATGAACTTAAGGGTAAAACAATTAGATATTGATAGAAGGTTCCGGTTTCTAAATGATGAATATAAACAAAGTACCTACGATATCAACTTACTCTTGGCATTCTAAAGATGATGCTGACGCAACATAGTTTTTGGGTATGTATCCGTCAATGCCACGTGTCATATGCCGCGCTAACCACCAGTCGGCGTCACTGCAAAATAAAGTAAATTAGTTGAAAAGTTCCTTGTACCAGCCACCCATTAAGATACTACCACTAAAGAGTTATGGGGTCTTTTGACTGGCCAGACAGTACTACATTGGATTCCTCTCTCTCGTTACGGTTAATTTTCCCTTTGCCTACACATACACACAGCGAATAGTCTGGCCTATTCTTTACTTATTCTTCTCAGTCCTCATACACCTGACAACACTGAGATTACCATACAATTCTTCTTCACCCAAGGGGTTAACTACTGCTCTGTAATTGTTCAGTGGCCACTTTCCTCTAGGCAAAGGTAGAAGAGACTCTTTAGCTATGGTCAGCAGCTCTTCTATAAGGACACTCCAAAACCAAACCATTGTTCTCTAGTCTGGGGTGGTGCCATAATCTCTGTACCATGGTCTTCTATTGCCTTGGGTTAGAGTTCTCTTGCTTGAAGGTACATTCAGGCACACTATTCTATCTAATTTCTCTTCCTCTTATTTTGTTGAAGTATTTATAGTTTACATAGGAAGTATTTATTTTAATGTTGTTACTGTCCTTAGAATTTTTTATTTTACCTTGTTTCCTTTTCTCATTGGGCTATTTTCCCTGTTAGGGCCCCTGGGCTTATAGCATTTTGCTTTTCCAACTAGGGTTGTAGCTTAGCAATTAATAATAATATTTTTTTTTTCTTATGCAGAAACCTGTTTTGTTTAACACAAAAATTTATAAAAATTCTATTCAACCATTTACTGCAATTAAAAGAAACCATACATTACAAAAGGCTGCACATATTAAGAGTATACCATGATATTATTCCCGTTTTCTTTAAAGCAGGACACAAAATAAACAACACACACGCTATTGTATTAATATATAGACAAAGAGGTTCAGGGTTACAGAGTTCATTCAGTACAGTATTGTAAACAGAAAAGACCTTCGTTATACTTACGCATCATTGATAATTTCCATCCTATCCCCTTTCTCAAAAGATAATTCCCCAGAACTACGTCCCTGGAATGAATACATTGCCACCACTATGCGACCTCCCCGCGAGGGTGTCGAAGGTGTGACAGGTTCTGTAGAGAACGAAAGATAATCTTCATAAAAATTATGGTAATTATAAAAAAACGTTCACTAAGTCTTTTATGGTACTTGTAAGTCTATCCTAGTCATCGAATGGTTACATAATTATCATATGAAATATCAAAGCAGAAATTATGTAATGCATTTGTAACTTACAACAGACTCCAAAACCTTCCTTTATTTGAAAATATTTAGAAAATCCAACATAAATAAAACAAAAATCAAATACAGTAATGCATTTGTTACAGTATTTAAACTCCAAGACCTTTCTTTCTATGAAAATATTATAAAAAAAATCCAACAATAGAAATAAAAATGCCATTATAAGAGACGCATCAATCAATGAAGTTTCAGCTTTTCGGTACATAGCATCAGCTGAATTTCCTAAGATGAAGCTGTATGCCACCTACATAAATGTGCTATAAAAAATTAGGGATTTAAATCTTAAATGAGTAATTTTTCAATCGGCGCAACTATCAGCTCCTCAAGTCGACTGAGTAAATAATTCAAAGACTATATTAGAAAGGAACCTCTGGTAGTGGTATCACTCGCCCCAGTTTTAATACCGACACCCTTTAGGGGTGAGCGAGCTGGATATATTCCTGTTATTTCATGCAACTTTTTTCTCTGATATATCTAGCAGTATTTATATCTTTGAAATGGTGCTTTAACCCTTTTACCCCCAGGCTCTTTGGAAATTTCCAACCCTTAACCCCCCGGGGGTTATTTTTTTCCCAGCACATTTTGCAGTATATTTTTTTTAAATTGCTCTAACAGTCTTAATTTTTGTCATAGAGAGGTCAGGTTGGTCTCATTCTCTTGGAAAATGCCTGAATATTCTCCAAAAATTATCAAAAATATGAAAAAAAAAATTTATAGCATTTTTTTGCGAGGACGTACCGGTACGTCCATGGGGGTAAAGGGATGGCTTTTGTGAAACGTACCAGTACATCCTTTGGGGGTAAAAGGGTTAAGGAGCATTTCACGGAGCAACACAGGTTCCTCGCCCAGAAATAGATTTTTCCTTCGTCAAAATCCCTTTTGTTAACATATCTAACAAGATATTCCAACAATTCAAATGAATTATTTTCACCAACAATGGTTCTAATCTTCCTCTAATCTTCCTCAAGTCCAAATGAGAAGCCTCATATACAGTACTTTACTTCAAATACAACAACAAATGCAGCCGTTTCTAGTCCAACGCAAGACAAAGGCCTCGGACATGTCCTTAGTCACGTCTGGGGTTTGACCATTTTCATCACCATGCTGGCCACTGCAGATTGGTTATTGGTATTCATAATTAATGGACAAATTTATTCAATAATTCATAAAGCTTTTAAGTATGTTATTACTGTTAATCATTACAACACTATATCACATCAACTTCCTAAAAGTATTGTGATGAAATAATCTGAACCAGTTATAAATTTAATCACCTATTAAGTTCTTGACATAAAAAGCATTGAAATTTTCACTTATAAAACTTATATTGCATCGAATGTGAACAAAATACGCAAGCTTATAATAATACTCCTGTAACGTAAAACTTATCCTGTATCATTTATCATTAATAATTCCTTAAAGAATATCCATATCAATTTTGTTTGTTTATCGAGGCTACGACTGAAGACTGAATGGGAATTCAAGATGGCGGCAATTGAAGGGTGATGTTGTTTAAGCTCCTCTTTCCCGCTGGAAAAAATGGTTGTCACATAGTAATGATGAGAAATTTCTTCTTATTCTAATCAAGGCTTTTCATTTAAGAATGAATAGCACATGAATTTGAGTAATTTTTAGTGTTATCCTTTTTATATAATCCCGGAAACATTTTTTCCATACAACTTCAAATTCCTTATGTTACCCCATTTCCAAACAATGGAATCCACATTGCAATATCAACATTCTCTTTCCTCCTGCAAGATGTCTTTGTTATCTATATTCTCTATAAACAATTGAAATCTTTCCTCACCAAACTCTAAAGGAGAGTCCTGTTTCCTATCAAGCGGCAACATTACATCCTAAAACAATGGTGAAAAAAATATCCACATATTGGACATTTTAACAGCAATGCCCTTTCAATCCTTGAGCCCTTCTACGCGAGGAAAAAATGCAAGGCAGTCACTGTGATTTACCCGTAATTCTCTCGCTTCGAAATGGTGTTAAAAGATCAAACAGTCCAAGGCTGGCAGTAGGCACAGGTAAGTGAATGACTTGAGCGAGAATGCCGGGCCGAGGGCAGAGTGCAGTCAGAGCTGTGCCAGGCAACGTGGTCCCTAGTCAACACGGGCACAGGTACTTGGATGGTTTGGCCATGGTTTCCTCTTGTATGAAGTCAACGAAAACTGGTAACAGTGTCTGCTCTCCGTGCATTTCCCCCTATTGTGGAAGGGGCTAGTCACAAAACCCTGGGAGCAATACCCTCAATTAGCAGGATCATAAATTCTTTGGAATACTCAGTCCAAGAAATTGTTACTTCCATCTCATTGTTAAGTATTGGTATATTGCCATTTTCTGCTTCTTAATGTTTTCTATTGCAGGAGCCATGACCGGCCGCCACCTAAAATTACCACAAATATTAGCCACTTAATTTTCCTAACCACTTTTTATCTCCCCTAGATAGTGTGTCGTATACAAGTGTAGCCTTTGAATAAATACAAAAATGGAAAATAAATAAAAAACAGAAAAACATGATAAAATCTAAAATATTTTAACCTCAATACTGACATTATGATAATTATAAACCATGGCAAATAAATTCCTCCATGATTAATTTTGCCAAAAGGTTGAGTTTCCAAGTGCTAAAGCCCAAGGACAAATTAACTCAAGATGACACACAGAAACATCGAGTAAATAACCACGGACCAATACAGTACTGGTAGAACTGATGCTTTTGTTCTTGCATTAAGCAGTTGCCTTCGACTTCCTGAATACAGTATCTATTTTAAAGTTGTTCCTGGTCTTAAGATATTTCATATTCTTTATTCATTACTTATAGTTTATTTATTGCTGTATTTTCTTTCCTCACTAGGCTACTTTTGCCTATTGGATCCCCCGGGCTTATAGCATCCTGCTTTTTTAAATAGCCTTGTAGCTTAGCTAGTAATAATAATAACAATGTGCAATGAGTAGTTTAGTTATTCTCTTTTCATAACTACATTTTTGGGGATTTAAATTATTTACTTTTCAAATGAATTATTTGTTTTTACTTTTTATTAAATATGTAAGGCTTGGTTAACTGATCTATGGTTCACGTTTCTCGTTAAAAATCATGTACGCACCATAATAAGTCTTGTGGGATACGACTGGATTCTCCGAATGTTGCAATGTTTCCGTCTCTACCGAAATTGAACTCCATTAGATGGGACTATGGTGACACATGCTTACTCCCTTTGCAGTCTCCTGCCAAAGGTATGTGGCTCAAGAGATCACTGGAATCTTCAACTCGACTGTTTACTGTAGTGGAGTTATCTCGCTCGAATTTAGCCTGATGATTTGTCCAAGGGGAATTTACTTTTTGTCCTTTCTTCACCTTGAAACTTCCCAGATTTGGGAGCTTGTCCCATCAAATCCATCTCCTGTTTTGCTTACTCATCTGTAGTAGACTTGTTTCACTCAAATATCCAGAAGCCTCATGATTTATCCACGAGTCCAAAGGGCATTTTCTTTTTTGTCCAATCTTCAACTGGTCCCCACCCAGATTTTTTAGCTTGTCCCACCAAAATCATCCGCTGCTTTTTTTATCCATTACGGCCCTAACCTGTCAATAGATTCTTGCTTTATGGATTGACTGAAACAACACCTGTTGTCTGTATTGGCTCTAACTTCCCCTAAGGTTCTCGACTGCCTCATCTCAAGGTTCTGATGTTTCCAGAATCTAATGGCTCTTCAGTTTTGACATCAATTTCCAGTGTTGGTAGTTTTAATACGTTTCTTGCCTTGAGGATATCTTCCTACCCCGGGTGCTGCTTAAAGATACCACTCATATCGTGCTCCCTGTTACGATGGTTATCAGCGTTGAGCGTCATTTGCATCTGAGTGGGGGTTTTCTAAGTATTCTAGGCGTGCCAGAATACTGCCTTTAGTTCTTAACTCTTGCATTGTATTGACAGACCTTGGGTGTCTGCAGGTCTTTCCTATCTCCTAGGAAAGACAGGAAAGAAGTTTGTCCTGTCATTGTAGGGGAAGTTCCATTGATATCTTCCTTATCGGTAGATCAGGTTTGTGAATTGGTATTCTGTCTGATCACTGACTTACTTGTCAAGCAACACCTCAACTTTATTGAGTGGTAGGCATTCGCCCTCACCCCAGTCATCCAATGCCAATTATGAAATTGGCTATCCGGCATGGATGCACTCCTAATTTAGTGTTGTCTAGAACATAACCTAAATCTCTTATATCAAACACATCCTCCCAGTACTATTATCATGCCAGTGACTTCCAAGAAGACATGGCATGACTCACTTTAGTATAGTGTGATGCTCGTTGAGAACTTACACACTTTGTAAACACCCTTTGCGGTGGTCCTAGACTGGGGTCATAATACATTCAACATTGATTAGCCTTAGCAGCCGTTTAGGAGGACTAATCACTGGCATGTTCTTGATTGGTTCCACAGCCCTTATTTTTTTCCTCTCAAGTGCCAAAGTTTCTGTCCCATATAATAGCAAGGTCCTGATAACTGTCTTAAGATATTCATTTCGAGACTAAACAACATTTTCTTGTCTAAAACAATTCCAGTTAATTCTATCAATTTTTGCTATGCTTCTTTCACACACTATTTCTTCTTAAAAGAGTGTTAGTTCTTCATACAAATCTATTTCTATCAGTTCTTCATCGTAAATTATAATTTTCTGTATGCATAACCTGACCGTCAACTGAGGTCACACCTGCTCAAAAGAAATGTCAGTGCCTCACTCTCAGTGGGTTCCCAGTTAAAGGTTCCCTCCTGCAAGAACACATCTACCTACGGAAACATCGGTAACCATTGGGCCCCACTCTCAAGCAAGTCTCACCTCACTGGAGAGGGAAGCTTGGTTGCTGATCATATGTTTATACAAGTTAAGTCTCTAGACACTAATCCTCCCTTGCCTATCTTGTTCATTCGTCATATTTGAACCTTTCAATCACAGGATAGAAATACTTTACCAGCATGTTCTCTTCCATGTAAATTTAACATCTTTGCATGCTAGAAATAGGAATGAATGGCGAGCGATTGTGACGCACTTCCGGTAGGCCCTGCCGCTTCCTCCGGTGCCTTAGATGACCGCGGAGGTAGCAGCAGTAGGGATTCAGCATTATGAAGCTTCATCTGTGGTGGATAATGTTGGAGGATGGGCTGTGCCACCCTAGCAGTACCAGCCGAACTCGGTTGAGTCCCTTGTCAGGCTGGGAGGAACATAGAGAGGAGACATCCCCTTTTTTGTTTCATTTGTTTGATGTCGGCTACCCCCCAAAATTGGGAGAAGTGCCTTGGTATATGTATGTATGTATTTCTTCCTGTACATAAATCAAACATCAAATTGGCCTTCCCAGCATTTTTATGGCAACACAAAGCTATGTTTTCTTAAGAGTCAATTGTCAACAAAGAGCTTATACTATTTGGTGTCTTTAGTCAACTGAAAACAAAGACTGATGCACAGTTCAAGCCTCTGATACAGAAACAAATATAAAATCATCCTTATCAATATGAGGTGCTTCAAATTATTTCCTTCACACCAAAAGGCCACGTTTTTACTCTTAGTTTAGGTATCAATACATTTAATCCCCTGTTTAAAATTGAACAAAACTACAAGAAAGTTCAACTGCATAATAAAGTTCCCCCACATTTTGCTTTTGCTCTGAAAATTGCCCTTCTACAAAGGCACAGTAAAAAAAACTGCAAAGATATCTATTGAACCAAAAATATTGAATTTTAGAAGCTACATTTTTCATCAACAAAGCACTGGAGTTGGGATAACATGGATATGAATAGAGAGGCACTCACTAGAGCGCAGACCTCCGCCGCGGCAGCTTATTTCTCGACATTTTGCTCAACCTTGACCTAGACCTTAGACATTCACATGTATTAATTGGCGTGGATTTCCATACACTATAATATGAACAAAGTTAGAAGTCTCTGTGACAACGATGTCCAAACTTATGGCTGATTACATGAATTGGACATTTTGCTTGACCGTTACCTTGACCTTCCAAAATTTAATCATTTCCAGCTTTTTACATAAGAGTTAACCCCTGCAAGTTGCATTACTCTATGATTAAAATTGTGGCCAGGAAGCTCTTCACAAACAAACACACAAACAGAGGGTAAAACATAACCTCCTTCTAACTTCGTTGGCAGAGGTAATAAACAAAAGTATTCCCTCTTATTCTTTGACTAAATTCAAAATGAAACATAACCTCCTTCTAACTTCGTTGGCAGAGGTAAACAAAAATATTCCCTCTTATTTTTTTACTTGATTCAAAATGTTATATAGGTTTTCTTCGACTAATATTGGATTTGAAAGAAAAAAAATCTGATTCCAGAAAGGTCTTGGTGCTTAAAATAAACATTGAAATAGACTACATAAAAAAAGAATATAAACTAAAGAAGAATATCCTATAATGTTCATTAAATACTGTAAATGCTTTCTCTAATTGGATTAGTGAGCTATCCACTAAACATAGCAACAATAAAAAACATTATGAACACAGTTAATATTCCACACTCAGGCTAACATTACTCATTAAAATAATTTAGTACGTAAAACACACAATAGCCAATGTAATCATGTTAAATCATAAAATGTTATTAGAATGACCTAATCTATGACCTACAATAGTTGTTAGTTGTAGCAATGCCATTTCCTTTTCTCACTGGGCTATTCGCCCTGTTGGGGCTTATAGCATCCTGCTTTTCCATCTAGGGTTGTAGCTTATCTAGTAATAATATAAGCCACAATAATCCCAATACTTAGATTTACAAAAAACTATATATAAGCACAACAAAATGAAACACATGCAAATAAAACTAAAATTAGTACCATTAAGCTCAAAAGTTACTCAAATTACTTGGAATAGACACCAATGTAGTAACGCGACAAGCGGGACAAGCAAAACAGGCAACCGAGGCAAAACCTTTTTAAATACCACCAGGTGCATCATCTCCACAGACCACGTTTAACATACCTGGCGTGTTGGATCTAGGCGTCCAGCGATGAGAACACCTAACTGTACCATTCAGGAGGATAAAAATAGAGAGAGGAAAAGGGAAAACGTGTAAATAAAATAAGGCGCACTATGAGACGTCTAACAAAGAGGATTAAAAAAAAACAAGTTACCGACTCATGCATGACACCATGAAAGGGAGAGAGATTGTGTACCATTGAAAAAAACTAAGAATGATATAGCTTCTTCATGGGATTATATTAAAATAAAGTTCAAATTTGCAGCGAATGTATTTAATGTTGAACAGGCTGGCATGAGTCTCTCTTTTAATAGTTTATGTATGAAAGATCTATTTTAATGCTGTTACTGTTCTTTAAATATGTTATACTGATTGTTCATTACTTCTCTTAGAGTTTATTAACTTCCTTTCCACACTGGGCTATTTTTTCCCTGTTGGAGCCTTTGGACTTACGGCATCCTTCTTTTCCAACTAGGGTTGTAGCTTAGGTAGTAGTAGTAGTAATAATCATAACTATTTCCTATTCACTACATGCCATTCATTATAATATGCAAAAATTTGATATATAATCCCACAAAGAGTCAAGTACAGTAAATTGAACATCAAATACTGGTACATATAACACCATAACCCAACTTTCTCTAAGCTATAACTAAATTATGCAATTCATTTAAAAGAAAAATTCATTGAATAAACTACCAATGATGCATGATAAACATTACATTCCAGTCATTTTTTCTTTTAATCAAGTTTGACAACATATTTTGGCCATGCAGAAGATTGAAAAGGAAAACAAAAATGAAATCAGGACACATTAACTATTCTAAAACATATCATTGACCCTTTTACCCCCAACGCTATTTGGAACTTTCCAACCCTTAACCCCCAGACGCTTTTTTTAAAAGCAAATTTTGATATATTTTTTTTTTTTAAATTGCTCTAACAGCCTTAATTTTCGTCATAGAGAGTTCAGGTTGGTCTCATTATTTTGGAAAATCCCTGAAGTTTCTCATAAAGTTATCAAAAATATGCAAAAAAATGTAAATAGCAGTTTTTTGCAAAGACGGACCGGTACGTCCATGGGGGTAAAGGGATTAGTTTTGTGAAACGTACCAATACGTCCATTGGGGGTAAAAGGGTTGACTATTCTAAAACATATCATTAACATCAAATGTTACATAAGATTGTGCATCCATTGAAAGTTAAGAAAAACATGTGCCATTTTATAATCTTATAAACTCTAGCATTTTATTCCTAACATCTAACTCCGCCTACATTTGAAACAGCCACTCACCGAAATCAATTCTTCCAATGACAGCTTTATCACAAACGCCTAATTCAAATAGGACCCTGAGCTTCCAATATAATACTTTCATTCTTAGAAGAAAGCCTCAATTATCATTATTCAACAATTTCTATATTACTAACTTTCAGATTATATTAAAAGTAATGTATTATACTTTTGAATATCCTACACGTCACTGATATGTCCCTTCAAAAGCATTGAGAAAAACTCAGTAATCAACTAAATGTTGCTCATTAATGTAAATCTTGTACTATAATTCTATCCTGTTCGTAATACTAGGCAGGCAGTTAATTCTAATAGCCAGGCCTTCTCCATTATTCTCCATTATGAGGCTCAATACTACACAGTATTCTAGAAGTTTTGTTCCAGCTGTTACCAAGTTGTGGAATGATCTTTCTAATCGGGTAGTTGAATCGGTAGAACTTCAAAAGTTCAAAGTTGGAGCAAATGTTTTTATGTTGACCAGGCTGACATGAGTCTTTTTATAGTTTATACATGACATGTCTGTTTTTGACGTTAATAGTTTATATAGGACATATCTGTTTTTAGAATGATTTATTGTTAATTTATTCTCATCATTTATTTATTTCCTTATTTCCTCTCCTCACTGGGCTATTTTTCCCTGTTGGAGCCCTTGGGCTTGTAGTATCTTGCTTTTCCAACTAAGGTTGTAGGTTGGCTAGTAATAATAATAATAATAATAATAATAATGAAATTGTTACTAATAGGGTTTCATATTTAAATAACTCCTATATTAAAATTGGAAACTGTATGCCCAGTTGTCTAATACATACATATAAACAGTAAAGAATGCCACCTTATAAACATAAACCTTATAAGTATGTGGCTGTTGTAAAAGTACAATAAAATAAATTACAGAAAAATAATTCTATATAACAGCAAACCACTTCTATTAAGCAGTGTGCGCTAATATTCTGAAAAATATCATCCACCTTCGCTAACATTACCACTTCAAAGATTCAACTCCTGAACTCCGATTCTCGGCGTATCAAAGGCAACCAAACTCTTGACCTATGATTCAGGACGTACCCAGGATTGTCTTCTCTTGGGTTGATGGCTTACTTGTTCCACACACACATGCAACATATCTTATCATACAGTACACTTATGTACACAAGAAATTTTACATTCCCATCCTAACACAAATTACCTTATATATAATCTCCATTAAGAAACAAAGTCGATTTAAGTTTTCTGAATGGTTCTAGTGCTATGCTTTTAGCATATTGAACTGTATATGTATTCTAAATTCTAAAATCAGTATTGGTTAAACAAATGTATTCAATGAAGTCGAAGAGTTTCGGTTACAGAATTCCGTAGTTAAAAATCTTATATGCTTCCGATTTCTGTCTCTTTGATCATACAAACTGAAGATACTGAATAATGATTACGGTTCTAATTTACGTCTCTTTGATTATACATACACCTATAAAGGTATAATGACTATGCATCTGATTTAGGTCTCTTTGACCATACAATCTATAAAGGTTTTCTGAATATGCAAATGATAAAGGACTGCAAATGAATATATTGACAGCTTCCAAAGGATATCCAATTAGATAAAAATTTAGTTTTTCTGCAAAATTTGAGTTTTTCCAAGACTTTTAAAACTTTACCTAATACAGTACAATATATTAGCTATGCTAAGTACTATGAATCACCATTTTTTTATTATTTATCTTAACAGCAAATTTCTCTTGATTTTTTTCCGATATGTATGCTGCTTCCTCCGGTGCCTTAGATGACCAAGGAGGTAGCAGCAGTAGGGGATTCAGCGTTATGAAGCTTCCTCTGTGGTAGATAATGGGGGAGGGTGGGCTGTGGTACCCTAGCAGTGCCAGACGAACTCGGTTGAGTCCCTTGTTAGGCTGAGAGGAACGTAGAGAGTAGAGGTCCCCTTTTTGTTTTTGTTTCATTTGCTGATGTCGGCTACCCCCCAAAATTGGGGGAAGTGCCTTGGTATATGTAAGTATGTATGTATGCTATATTTCATTTTATTACGTCAACCACTTTCCTACTATGTTGGACTGAGATAATTCCAATAAGAAATAAAATTTACATTATTGATTACCATCTATCCTTACAGGTAAAATTGTATCTATTTCAATGCAGTTTTTCCATATTTCTTCTTTTACTGTATTTTCTTATTTCACGATACAGTAATTACTTTTGTATTTCAATCTGCAGCCCTAAGAAAACTGCCCTATAGTTCTGTTATTGATGCATAACCCTTCTATTCCTATAACTGTCTGGTGAATGCCAGACTGGGGTTCAAGTCCCACTCAAACTCAATAGTTACTTTAGTCATTGCAACCCCACCATCCTTGTGAGCTACGGATGGGGGGTTTAGGGGAGCCTATAGGTTTATCTGCTGAGTCCTCAGCAGCCATTACCTGGCCCTCCTTGGTACTATCTTGGATGGAGAAGGGGCTTGGGCGCTGATCATATGTATATATGGTCAGTCTCTATGGCATTGTCCTGCTAGATAGGGCAATGTCACTGTCCTTTACCTCTTCCATTCATGAGCGGCCTTTAAACCTTTAATCTGTACTACGTTATCATTAAACTATTGAATATTTCAATGGTAATTTAATAAATTCATTATTACTAAAATTAACACTGAATCTAATAGATTCTTTCTTCAACTACGGTTTACTAAACTATAGCTTTCCTTGGTCACCAATGTGGATTCCCTCAAAAATATGTTGAATTATTTTAATTGTGCGATAAAGAATTATTATAAATCCTGTAATCTTATGGGCTACATTAACTGTAAAATAATGTAAAAATCCTGATATGTTTAATAGAATCATGTTAATAGGTAATTATCTTTATTGTAATTTCTAATGCAGATTTTGTGGTCAATAAAGATCTATCTAACTATCTATCTATCTGTAGTACACATAAGAAATAAAACCTGCCCTATTAGACCAATAGAAATAGATATTAAAGATAAACTCCTAACGTGCCATCACCCTAACCGCAACTTCTACAAACTTATTTTACTTGCACTACCGGCAGATGCGAGGCTGTCAACACTAACGTGTTTGTGCTTCGTAAAGTACTCTACCAGGATGTGATTCCAGAAACTACACATTCAACATTTAAGTAGGAACTTGGTGCTAAATATTATGAAGCCAATAAGAGAAATTAAACTGTAAGCAAGAACCCGGGTGAATGGAAAGTAAAAATGTTTGTCAATTCTATTTATTTATATTTCTCAATTAAATGTCTAAACTGTTTCTGTGAATTCTACCATCAGTTACAGGTGTATATTATCATAGTCAATTCTTTTTAGCGAGGCAGATTTGCTCCGACTCGCAGGGGTGCCCTTTTAGATCGGAAAAGTTTCCTGCTCGCTGATTGGTTGGACGAGATCATTCTAACCAATCAGATAGCAGGAAAATTTTTCCGAGCTAAAAGGGCACCGCTGCGAGTCGGTGCAAATGCGGCTCATTAAAAAAATTGAGTATAAGTAGATTCCAAGACCAGACAATTATCACTAATCAAATCTCTTTACCGACATTCTTTTCCTGAATTTACTCATGTAAAACTGCTGTATTCAGTACCTCTTTACGATGAAAAACTAACCCTTTCACTACCTTAACTAATATGAATTATAATTTTTTAATCTAAATTTATATCAATTCTTGATATTTCAAGAACTTGAAAGAGCAATACCTACTCAAAAGTGTCATCAAATCATAACAATCATAAAACTATAGCAAGACACTGAACATTCAAAAGATTTCCATGAACATGTTCCTTAATTCCTTCAACATTCATAAACTTAAAAAGGAAAACTACAAGTAAACATTTAAGATAAAACAACGTCCCATTATGATTTCATGCAACAGCAAACGTACCCCGTAATCCCCCATCTATCACAAGACAACCTAACATTCGCATTTCACGATCCGTTTCATGTACGCGGGACATACTTACCAGATTCTTTTCTCATTCGTATGTGGCTCCCATGGTGGCTTTGGACCCAACCATGTGCAGGTAGCCCTAAAAATAAAAGAAGATGTACTTAATAAGTTTTGTGATTGAAGTCTTAAATGGTTAAACTGAACCAGACAATGAAACACAGTTAAGTCTTAACCTTTAGCAAACCTCTTTTAAAAGATGAGCAACAATAAAAACATTTTTTATATACATAAACTTGGAAAACACACTCACTTCAACTGTGAAATAAAAAAAAAAACATTATTTCCACCATAAAATAAAAAAATAAACACTAATTTCCACTGTAAAATAGAAAAAAAAATTCATTACCACTGTCTCTTATCTTTGAACATTGAGAAATGTATTACCCACTAAGTAATTTATTTATTTCCTTAATTCCTTTCCTCACTGGTGTATTTTTCCCTGTTGGAGCCCTTGGGCTTATAGCATCTTGCTTTTCCAAACTAGGGTTGTCGCTTAGATAGTAATAATAATAATAATGAATTCATGAGTTTTACGATGACTCGTCTATCATCACCACTTGGAAAATTTACAGTTTTTTCTACTCGCATAAATTCACAACAATCAAAACAGGGGTTAATTCAATGAACAGACCCTCAAAATTCAAGACACTTCTTTTATAGAAGCAATGATAACAATTATCATTTTGTTCCTCCCTTTCCTTTCTTCAGGACAGCAGATATGTACTATACCAAATTTTTTTAATGAGCCGCATTTGCACTGACTCACAGCGGTGCCCTTTTAGCTCAGAAAAGTTTCCTACTAGCTGATTGGTTAGAATTATCTTGCCCGACCAATCAGCGATCAGGAAACTTTTCCGAGCTAAAAGGGCACCCCTGCGAGTCGGTGCAAATCTGCCTCACTAAAAAGAATTGACTATAAGTCAGCCAATCCTCAGGAATCTGTCCAAACGTAACTCTTGCAGCTTCAATGTCCACCCTGTTCGTAATACTAAGAATGTAGTTACTTCTAATAGTCAGGCCTTCTCAACCATGAGGCTTAATACTACACAGTATTCTAGAAGTTTTATTCAAGTTGTGACCAAGTTGTGGATTGACCTTCCTAATCAGGTAGTTGAATCGATAGAACTTCAAAAGTTCAAACTTACAGCAAATGTTTTATGTTGAACAGGCCGACATAAGTCTTTTTATAGTTTATATACGGAATATCGGTTTTAATGTTGTTGATATTTTCTAAATATTTTATTTCAATTGTTCATTACTTCCTATTGCGTTTATTTCCTTATTCCCTTTCCTCACTGGGCTATTTTTCCTTGTTGGAGCCCTTTGGCTTATAGCATCTTGTTTTTCCAACTAGAACAGTAGCTTAGTCAATAATAATAATAATAATAATAATCATAATAATATAATAATAATAATACAGTAATCATTCAAATTCTTCAACTTTTTACTGTATTCAGCTTCTTAACAACCTTCCATATACAGTGATACCTCGGTAGTCGAACGACTCTATACTCGAACAATTCGGAGTTCGACCAAAATTTTCGAGAAATTTTTGCTGCGGTGCTCGACCAAAAATTCGGTACTCGACCAGCCGAACACGTGACGACCGCATGGGCTTTGTGATGATCGCGCCATCTCGGCCACTCTCGCTTGTTCGGGAAGCATCAGTTCTCTCGAGAGCGTCACTCAGACAACGCGCGATCAGCATTCGTTGTGATTTAGTGATTTTCAGTGCTTTTAATTGCTTTTTTAGCTTTCATAATGAGTCCCAAGAAAGTAATGAGTGTTAAGGGGAAGGAGAAGAGGAAAACAGTGCGAACAACGATCGAGTTGAAGAAGGAAATTATAGCGAAATATGAGAATGGTGTACGAGTGTCCGATTTAGCGGTAGAATACGGAATGGCGAAGTCGACCATTTCTACGTTTTTAAAGCATAAAGAAATGATTAAGAAGGCGAATGTTGCAACGGGAGTTACGGCGGTAACTAAGCAAAGGCCACAAGTGATTGAGGAGATGGAAAAGTTGCTTTTAATATTTATTAAAGAAAAACAGTTGGCCGGGGAAAGTGTTAGTGAAGCGTTCATTTGTGAAAAAGCGTTGCATATCTATGAAGAATTAGTGAAGAAAAGTCCGAGTACCAGTGAAAGTGATTCATTTACATTTAAAGCGAGCAGGGGTTGGTTTGAAAAGTTTCGTAATAGAACAGGTATTCATCGTGTTACTAGGCATGGGGAGGCAGCTAGTTCGGATCAAATTGCAGCCGATAAATACGTGGGGGAATTCGATCGGTACATAAATGAACAAAATTTGATCGCACAACAAGTCTTTAATTGTGATGAGACTGGGTTATTTTGGAAGAAAATGCCAGCCAATACGTACATTACCAAGGACGAGACGAAGATGCCAGGTCACAAGCCAATGAAAGATAGGCTAACATTGTTGCTGTGTGCAAATGCAAGTGGCGATTGCAAGATCAAACCCTTGTTAGTGTACCACTCGGACAACCCCCGGGTGTTCAAACGAAATAATATTTGTAAAAGTGCACTACCAGTTATGTGGCGCTCGAACACTAAATCTTGGGTCACAAGACAATTCTTTACTGAGTGGATAAACGAAGTGTTTGCCCCCCAGGTTAAGGCTTACCTCATTGAAAAGAGCTTGCCAATGAAATGTCTTCTGGTTATGGACAATGCTCCTGCACATCCTCCAGGTCTCGAGGATGACTTGAAAGAAGAATACAGCTTTATCAAAATCAAATTCTTGCCCCCCAATACTACTCCCATACTCCAGCCCATGGACCAACAGGTCATTTCAAACTTCAAAAAACTCTATACCAAGGCCCTTTTCAGAAAGTGTTTTGAAGTGACCAGTGACACGAAGTTGACCCTAAAGGAATTCTGGAAGGAACACTTCAGCATCCTCAACTCTGTTAACATGATTGACCAAGCTTGGCGAGGTGTGACCTATAGGACATTGAACTCTGCCTGGCGTAAGCTGTGGCCATCATGTGTCACAGAGAGGGAGTTTGAAGGTTTCCAACCAGAGGCGGGTCCAAGCACTGCTACCCCTGTAATTTCTGATGACACTGATGTCGTTGAGGAAATTGTTGTCATGGGCAGGAGTTTGGGGCTTGAGGTCGACAAGGATGATATTGATGAGCTTGTAGAAAGCCATTCTACCGAGTTGACTGTGGAGGAATTGTTGCACCTGCAACAACAACAGCAGCAGGATCTGATTGTGGAGCAGGAATCTTCAGAAGAGGATGAGGTAAGGGAGGATGTTCCAAGTTCTCTCATCAATGAAATTTGTTCCAAGTGGGCAGATGTGCAGGCTTTTGCTGAAAAATACCACCCAGAAATTGCAGTAGCAAACCGGGCAGTGCATATGTTTAATGATAGTGTCATGTATCATTTTCGAAGAATACTGCAGAGGAGGAAGAAACAATTAACAATAGACCAGTTTTTCACAAAAGAAAAGAAAGCTGCTACATCAAAGCCTGTTTCTCCTCCAAAGAAGAGACAAAGAAGAGAAGAAACCCCTGAAATAGATCTGCCCACCCTTTCATTGGAGAGAGAAACAACTCCTGAAGGAGAACTACCCCGCCACATCATGGAAGGGGACTCTCCTTCCAAGCAGTAACCTCCCCCTTCCATCCTCTCCACATCCATCCCTGTATGCCATCGAACCGCTGCTCAAAGGTATGTTCACTACAGTACAGAAAATGGTTTAAAATTGTTTTATAGGATTTTCTGACCAATTTCATACACATTTAGATAATTATTGTTGTTTAGGTACACGTTTTATTAATATTTTGGGCCTGTTCGAGTGCTTGGGAACGGAATAGAATATATACCATTATTTCTTATGGGGAAAAAAAATTCGGTACTCGAACAAATCGGAGGTCGAACACGGATCTCGAACGGATTATGGTCGAGTACCGAGGTATCACTGTATCTATCTCTTACCATCTTCATGGTTACTACGAGGTATCTACCGGTAACTTTAAATATACTGTACTGTACATTCTGGATGGTTATTTCTTCTACATTCATTCAGACACTAATTCTATTTCCTGATACCTAATTCATTTCAAATAGTATGATACAAGATTTGTTTCTTACCATTTAACTTCTCTATAATCATATTCCATGGAAAGAATTTATTTAACAACGGACAGAAAATTATGACATATGTGACAGCAGGAAGTAGAGTGTTATAAAATAGAGGAAGCTATAATATGAAGATTTACAGGTGTTAACTTCCATAAGGAATAAGTCTTATAAAGATTTAACAGATCAAATGAAGTAACAGAAATGAAAGGTCTGAGAGTTGAATCGTGGATGCAGTGGGAGAAGTTTAAATTGAAACCAATGCCATACTAAGAATTGAAAGTTAAATGGCTATAGCACTAAGAGATATCAGCAAATAGAAGCACCATGTTGTGATGGAATTAAAGTACAGACATTGGAGGATGTGGAACTTTACATCTCAACAACATATCAGATTATGCTAAGGAAAAATAAATAATTAGTCAGGACCCCATGTAAAAAGATTGCTAGACGTGTGATAAGTAGACATGTCCCATTTGTAAATACTGCAAAACTCTATGATGTACGAGTAAGACTTCTCCTCTAAACAACGGTCACAAAGAGAACCCATGGGACGACCATAGCCCTGATTAATGCCCTGGTCCTACATCAGAAGTAATATGTTCTTAAGGATGATGAAAATTTACTTAATCATTGTCAGGTCATATCTCTAAGAGGGACCTCATCTTACTGTGGAAGCCTCCTTGAGAGGTTGAGAAGAATGTCTCGAGGCTGACTGATACATATCTTGTGGACATTATGATTTTTTCTTCCACCCTTAGAATATTTAATATGTATATCCCAAAGCCTGAACAAAAAGCAGGTAAAAGAATCCCACACTGATTCTTCATCAAGTCTAGCAACATGGAGAGCATCCACCGATGACCCATTTGAATCGCCATTACACTGATACTAATGAAGATAATCTATCTTGCATAAACTAGGTATGTGACATCTAGTCATAACCATCCTTCAGAAAACTATAATATTTATATTTGCAAGACAAAGAACGCTTAAGATCCCTGTCTTTCCGAGACAAGAGGGATGCTGCACTTTGAAAGCTTGCTGTACTATTCCTCAATCCCGAATAGTAACAATCAACACGGACATTAAAATCCAAGATGGAGAAGGATGCAGTATATATTTCAGCCTCAACTGTCAGTCATAGTGTATCTATGCCATTGACCCTATCCTCCACCTTCTTCAGAAAGCCTCAGAGGTACATATTCACCCAGAAGGACAAATGCATTGTAACCTAATCTCTCATGTAAGAGGAGGAGCCTGATCGTTCCGAGTCTTACAAGACATCGATCAGTGGAAGCAGGTAGCAGAAAATGACAATTTAAACAAGAACTAGAGATGAGGGAACAGCATATCTATATTCAACCTGATGAAATAAGGGGGTGCTTATTAAAGCCATCAGCACTCACAGCAGGGAATTGAGTGGTGTGCAAGGACACCAATGAAGGGTACAAAGTACTGAAGGCAGAACCAGTAACTAAGCGCAATTACTATTACATAATTCACTTCTGGAACAAAAACAATGAGGGAACTTACAAATAAAGAATGTAGATAATAATCCAGCATCACAAGTAGTGGAAAAGACAACATGAGCAGATGTTTTTAAATAGAATGAGGAGGCTGAAATATCTTTCCAGAGAATGGAAGGGCGAGTGGCAAGTGTTGAACCGTGCCGGGAGAAAGCTCGATCTTCTTGCATGTAAGAAATCCTCTAAAACAGAGGACACAATGACATGACAGGCAGTACTCCTAGCCTTCTCCTTAATGCTCTCAGCAGAATGCTGACCTAAAGTCTTTGCTCTTATAAGCAATATGACAAAAGAGGGGCATCATTTGAAAAACCTGCTTCGTGACACATGAAATTTGAGAAGAGAGATACACACTAGCAAAAAGAATATGAAGAGCCACTGACACACAGGACTTAAAAGTGTAGCACCATTTTCGTACAATTTCTTCAAAGAAAAGAGAAAACTGATTGAATGACCAAAAAGAGCACATATCACATACATTTGAAGCACACACCATTCCCCAAGGCAAAACAATCACCAAAGGGTCTTTATTGAGCTAAGAGACTAGTGAGAAACAAGCTATAGGTATACCGAAGCATATTAGGGCACTGGATGAGCAGGTTAATTAAATAACACAGCCTATACACAACCAATTTCACTGGTTGGACCTCAGTACACAAACCTTCTTAGGATATAAAAGGAAACACAAAAATAACTGGAAGACAGATAAACTGGAAAACAAGAATGAAAGTAGAATTAATGTAGTAAGGGACAGAAGACGGATAATAAAAACCAACGTAGAAAATATGCTCTTAGTAACGCCCTAGGGAGAAGAGGCATAAGTTGTCTTCCAACTGTGCATAAATTAAAAGGCACAAATTCGTAAAAAGACCAGGACAAACAAGAAACATGAAGGGGATGAAATTAATGCCATAAGAATTAAAATAAAGATGGCCAAAGGGAAAAATTACAGAATGAGTTCCAGAAAAAATTATGTTGGGAGCATCACACGCAAGCCTGGTAATACTGTACTGCACAAAGTCTTGAACAAGACAAGTTGATTTGATTGATATTTCCTCACCAATGGAAGGCAATGGATACAGTATATGGTTTATGGATTAATACAAAATAAAATTGTTCAGAAAAACCTACTTTTTAAAAGGCGTGACAACAAAAAAGGCTTGAGTGGCATAGGATGATCGCATTACAAATGCCGAGAGATGCAGAACTTCAGAGGTTGGAAAACAGACCGAGATAGCTCGGGCACATGACGACGAGGAGAGCAGTTAATCGGAAGAGTGGTGGATATGGAAGACACAGACCTAATGAAAAATTATAAAAGAAAGTGTATGTGGCAGAAGAGTGGAGTAATGTTTAGCACTGCGAAGGGAAAATCTGGTATTGCACCATTCATTTTGATGATTCATAATGGTGGTTGTTCCGAGTGTAACATTTACTCTGTTTTAAGTTTTATTTGGAGGTTCTCGGAGGTTTATTCTCTCAAGTATTACACTCCTCTTTATTCTACTATTCTGTCTTTCATATATTTACTTCCTATTTTCTTTTCTACAATATTTTATGCAGCAAGTTTAACTTCAACATCATCCCCTGTTTCTTCAGATACCACACCTCACCTAAGAAAAGAATCTGTTAAAGATAATTGTGCATTCTAACTCTTTCTCTTCCTTTGTCTAATCAGACTCTTCCACCTTCCTTAATTTCAAACCTCGATACAGTACCTGTACCTAGTTAAGTCGACCACTTAAGTGGTTTCACTAGTTTTTATATTTATCCATAATTTTCCTAAATTCCTTTTACCAATTTAACCGTATTCCAGTTAACCCTTTTACCCCCAACGCTATTTGGACCTTTCCAACCCTTAACCCCCAGGCGTTTTTTTTTTTTTTTCAAGCACATTTTGCAATATAATTTTTTTTAAATTGCGCTAACAGCCTTAATTTTCGTCATAGAGAGGTCAGGTTGGTCTCATTATTTTGTAAAATGCCTGAAGTTCCTCATAAAGTTATAAAAAATATGCAAAAAAAATGTAAAAAAAATTTTTGCAAGGACGTAACGGTACGTCCATGGGGGTAAAGGGATGAGTTTTGTGAAACGTACCAGTACAGCCATTGGGGATAAAAGGGTTAACATTCACTTTCAACTTTTTCATTTACAACTCCAAACTTTTCCCGTTAACTCTACAGCCTCTGTTCCTTATCCACAAACATCAAGTTTCAAACCCTTTACATACTCCACAAACTTGCATCATTTATAGTGTATATATATGACATTTCTTTAAACTTGTTACTGATCTTTTATAATTTTCTTATTTCTCATTTATAATTTACCCACGACTTCTCCGTTTCCTTTCCGCACCAGGTCGTTTTCCCTATTGGAGCCCTTGGGCTTGTAGCATACTGCTTTCCCAATTAAGGGTGTAGCTAGGATAATAATAGTAATAACTGTATTTCTCAGAGTAACGCAACCCTCATCAACATTTTCTTACACAATACACCAACACTTATTCCATCGTTGCCACACTTATCCGAAGTTTATCTAAACATGCAGTATGTTTCATTACTTTTATTACCAAACTTCCAATACATATATAGTAAAACAGGCATTTAAGGTTTCAGTTCCTCTTCCTTGACCTGAGAGAATGAACCACGCACAGCAATCCCTAAATTACCATGGACCAAGAGTCACAAAATTATTAGGATTAGTGCATTTCTTTCTCTCTACCCACAAGACAAGAATTTTCAATACCCGCTTCAATTTCTATGATTTCTTAATTCTCTCTCACACAGAGCTGCGCAACTGTTTCCCTATGAAAAGGAAACGATTTTCAACTGAAATTTTCTTGTTTGTGCCTTTCTTTCTCTCTACCCACAAGACAAGACTTTTCAATCCCAGCTTCAATTTCTATAATTTTTAATTCTCTCTTTCACAGAGCTGCGCAACTGTTTCCCTATGAAAATAAACAATTTTCAACTGAAATTTTCTTGTTTGCTTCTGATCATCTATTAAAAAGGATATTGAGATACATGCCATGTTTGCCTTTCGATATAAAAAACAACCCATTCTTTCTTTACTTTTCCTATATTACAATGCGTTCGGTTCCTTTTGATTTTCTACAGCAGGATAGTAGAGATTAACGGCACCTCATAGTACCGGGGGATATTGAGGAAGGAGAGGACTAATTGGTAAGGGACCTCTGGTAGTGGTTCTAACACGCCCAAGTTACTATACCAACACTCTTTTAGAGTGAGCGAGCTGGGTTTATTCCTGGCATTCCATGCAACTTTTTTTCTCTGGTATATTTAGCAGTATTTATGCCTTAGAAATTGTGCTAAGAGGAGCATTTTACGGAGCGACACAGGTCGAGCCCAGAAATAGATTTTTCTTTCGTCAAAATGCCTTTATGATGTACATTACTGCACATATAAGCCAAAAATAGGACAGACTTACAATATACATTTGACCTTTTCCTCCTCATTTGCCATTCAGAAGTCACTCAGTTTTAAGGAACAGTTTCTAATAGCACACTTCCTCAAGAATATGGAATTGCTTACCCTGATGAAGAAATGTACACAAGGCTTCCCTTTACACGTTTGATATTTCTGCGGATTGCACAAACTTTTTCTTGGACAGGAAGCATATGTTGAAAACAGTCCAATGTATTTACTATCCCCTAGTATCATTGCCAATGTAGTCATAGCTTGTTATGAAAACAACTGCCTAGGGGAACATCCTTATGCTGTGTACCGTTTAATATATTCTAGTATAAAAAATTATACGCCACCAGTGTATGGTTATCTAGGGTTTAAATTATACGCAACCAGTGTATGGTTATCGGGGGTTTGATGAACTACAAAAGTTTCTAATACTACCTCTGATACTGAAAAGAATAGTTCAATACCTCCTTTCAATCATAAGAAATTGTAACATGTCATCTCTACAGCACAATGTACCATTTTAATGGAATACATTAAACATTGAGGTTTTATAAATGAATCCATTTTTCCCTTACACTTCCCCAAGATAACCCCATGTAGGATTAGAATAACTGAGGTAAACCTCTTCAATTAGCTCATAGGCCTGTTTTAACCCTTTTACCCCCAGGCTATTTGGAAATTTCCAAACCTTAACCCCCCGGCATTTTTTTTTTTCCAAGCACATTTTGCAGTATATTTTTTTAAATTGCTCTAACAGCCTTAATTTTTGTCATAGAGAGGTCAGGTTGGTCTCATTCTCTTGGAAAATGCCTGAAGTTTCTCATAAAATTATCAAAAATATGCAAAAAAAATTTAAATAGCGGTTTTTTGCAAGGACGTGCCAGTACATCCATGGGGGTAAAGGGATGAGTTTTGTGAAACGTACCAGTACGTCCTTTGGGGGTAAAAGGGTTAAGTTAGCAAGGTATTCTCCAACCTCCTGTCAAATCAAGCAGCTACTCAACTACCTTGCTTGTTTCATGATGCATATCTTCTCACCTTATAGACTAAGGATGAAAAGTTATGCCTCCTCCATCCTAAATATGCAGCCCCGAGAGCATACAATAAGCTCCCACGAAACATCAGAAAGATTGAAGATATTAACCGTTTTACCCCCAGGCTATTTGGAACTTTCCAACCCCAGGGGTTATTTTTTTTCAAGCATATTTTGCAGTATATTTTTTCAAATTGCTCTAACAGCCTTAATTTTTGTCATAGAGAGGTCAGGTTGGTCTCATTCTCTTGAAAAATGCCTGAATTTTCTCAAAAAATTATCAAAAATATAAAAAAAAAAAATTCAAATAGCATTTTTTTGCAAGGACGTACCGGTACGTCCATGGGGGTAAAGGGATGAGTTTTGTGAAACGTACCAGTATGTCCTTTGGGGGTAAAAGGGTTAAGGTTTTCAAGAGGAAACTGAAGACTATCTTGTTCTATGAGTGCTTCAATGGTGACAAATTAACAATAAACGAGCAATATGCCGTGGGAAGCATTGAATGCTTTCGAACGATCGTGATAAAATAACTGTGGAGGTCCTGTAGAGATTAGGGTTTCCCTGCTGTATAGGAACAGAAAAACCAGCCCTTAAAGTACAGTACCTTCAAAAGAAATTCCTTAGCCAGCACAATCACTTTCCAAAAGGCTACTTTTAGCCTTGCGATTTCAACAATAAAACTAAAAATGGGACTGTAGCATTAGTTTTTCTTCCTGGATTACCTATCAGGAGTTTCCTTAGGCATGACCTCTGTCTATTTTTTGCACCCTATCATCAGGAATTTGAAATGCATCACAGCCTTTAAAAAAGCATTGAGGCAATATCAAAATCGGACTGGTCATGCAAAAGACGTTTTCCGAAGATTGCCCAATTTTAAGAACAACCTCAAAATAAAATAGCGTTTACATACTGTACTGTACTTGGAAAACAGGAAATGGTGAGAGTTTTCAAGAAGAAATGTTAATATAGATAAGATAGAAGAGTTAGTTAAAGGATGTCATTAGATAAACGAGAAACCTGATATATTCAACCTTCAGTTTGTCAAACATTGGGGAAACCACAACATATTTATTATTTTATTTAAATAGGGAAAATTTAGAATTTATTTGTGAATAATCTTACGAGTGCATTTTGCATTTTGTAACCTGATAATCGCTTTATGAAGACTGCGAATGGCAAATGGGCTAAGGATAAAGATCAACACAACAGTTGAACGAAAAAGTTTGATTGGATCTTTACACAGGATGCGAGTTTAAGGGGAAAGGACATAAGGATGGTTATCGCAAGTACTGAAGTACGTACTGTAAATGTAGGGATACTAGAACTATAGACACAGAAGTAAAATGTAGGGATACTAGAACTGTAGACAAGTAAAATGTAGGGATACTAGAACTGTAGACAAGTAAAATGTAGGGATACTAGAACTGTAGACACAGAAGTAAAATGAAGGGATACTAGAACTATAGACTCAGAAGTAAAATGTAAGGATACTAGAACTGTAGACACAGAAGTAAAATGTAGGGATACTAGAACTGTAGACAAGTAAAATGTAGGGATATTAGAACTGTAGACACAGAAGTAAAATGAAGGGATACTAGAACTGTAGACACAGAAATAAAATGAAGGGATACTAGAACTGTAGACACAGAAGTAAAATGTAGGGATATTAGAACTGTAGACACAGAAGTAAAATGAAGGGATACTAGAACTGTAGACACAGAAGTAAAATGTAGGGATACTAAAACTGTAGACACAAGTAAAAAAAGGAATGGCTATCTTTTATTCGATAAATATGAATAACTGGTGTCAAAACACCAATGGAGAACAATACCAGAGGAAGAATGTCTGAAAATGGAACAATCTAGGGGATTAAAAAAGGGATTTTGACGAAGGAAAAATCTATTTCTGGGCGAGGGACCTGTCTCGCCTAGTGAAATGCTCCTTAAAGCACCATTTCTAAGGTATAAATACTGCTAATTATACCAGAGAAAAAAGTTGCATGGAATGCCAGGAATATACCCAGCTCGCTAACTCTAATTGAGTGTCGGTATAGTAACTGGGGTGTGTTAGAACCACTACCAGAGGTCCCTCACCAATTAGACCTCTCCTTCATCAACATCCCCTGGAATAACGAGGTGCCGTCCTACACCCGTCTGCGGCCGCCTACTACGACTATCCCTCTCCACCCCTACATCTCCCCACCCCCTATCCTTATTCCTCAACAGCACCTGCGTTGGTCAGACGTGTTTTGTTTTGCTCTGTGTTGTTTTGTGTTTTTGAAGATGTCCGACGTTTTAGAGATCCCTGCTCCCAAGTTGAGTATTATATTTGTCTCTTTGGGATTTCTAGGTAGCAACACTAATCTAGGGGATTCAAAATAAAGAATGAAAAATGAGACAAAATAGAAAAAGGAGAATAAATAGGTTTAATTGACATGCTCCTCTGCAGGTTGTCTAAATAACTTGATGACACAAAGATGGGCCTGACTCATGAGATGAATGAGCTTTTTTAGTAAGATTTTAAACCTGCCATGGCGATACTGTAAAAGAGGTGATGGCTATGAGGTTCGTCTTGTTGCGAGGAAGATTTCAAGGAAATAAGTATGATGAATAATTGTCCATTTTCATTAGGATAAAGATAAGAAGATTTACTATAGGAAGAAAACACTGATAAATCTTCTTCAGAAAGTGTGAAGAAGATTTTGGAATAAAAGTGTGGTATAACATATACCTTGAAAAATGATCAGGAAATAGTAAATTTGTTATTCAACTGTACTTTAGGGCATTATACTAAAGTTTGGAAGTACAGTAAAGGTAAAAATTAATTTGGTATTATTATCATAATTACTTGCTAAGCTACAACCCTAGTTGGAAAAGCAAGATGCTTTAAGCCCAAGGGGTCCAACAGGAAAAATACCCAGACTTTGAGAAAACTTCGGATAAAAATGATAAAAGATAATCTTAGAATGTTTTAAAGGAAGGTGTACATAGAACTGTTGACACATAGATTGACAGTTAGATACCACTATCAATTTCTTATTAAACTTGAGCTTAAATAACTATCATAACAGTACACTGGTTTAGTGTAAAATCAACTCTCAGAGAGGGTTGACTAATATCCAACAGGATGTCTAGTACACGTGGAGAGAATGGGAGAGGATGGGAAATGGTATATGTTCAGCCAAGAATGAGGAAAATTCCAACTTGCAGTAAATATTCTATCTTGAACAGATTGACGTGATTCTCTCTTCATTGTTTATATATGACAGATCTATTCTAACATTTGATACTGATCTAAAGATATACAATGTTACGATTACTTCTCAGATATAGTTTATTTCCTTATTTCCTTTCCTCACTAGGATGGAGCACTAGAGCTTGTAGCATCCTGCTTTTCCAAATAGGGCTGTAGCTCAGCAGATAATAATATTAAAATGTCACAAACTTAGTAAATGGAAACTGAAAAGCATGGATGAACATTCATATGTATACCATAAGTATGATATGTAGCTGGTTCATGATGTAATGTATCTTGGAGTACAGTTATAAATTATAACAATGAAACAATAAATGAATGATAGAATACTGTAGGTGAGGTAAGGAAGGAGCAAAGGTTTTACAGATGCAGTGGAAAGAAAAGTGTCAAGAGAGACAGTAAGTTTAATGATATCTATAGATTAAGAAGAAAAAACCACCTTATGGAAGTGATGTGTTGTTACTTGAAGTTAAAAAAAGGTATAAGATGGAAGATTTAGATTTAAGAAAGTACATACATATATATACCAAGGCACTTCCCCCAATTTGGGGGAAAGCCGACATCAAACAAATGAAACAGAAAAGGGGACCTCTCCTCTCTACTTCCCAGCCTGACAAGGAACTCAACTGAGTTCGGCTGGTACTGCTAGGGGTGCCACAGCCCACCCTCCCCCGTTATCTACCACAGATGAACCTTCATAACGCTGAATCCCCTACTGCTCCTACCTCCGCGGTCTTCCGTGGCACCGGAGGAAGCAGCAGAGCCTACCGGAACTGCGTCACAATCGCTCGCCATTCATTCCTATTTCCAGCACGCTCTCTTGCCTCTCACATCTATCCTCCTATCACCCAGAGCTTTCTTCACTCCATCCATCCACCCAAACCTTCCTCTTGTACTTCTCCCATCAAGTGAGAGAGGGAATATCTTTTGAATATTCTCTGAATGGTTTCCTCCCAGTAGGTTGAGGATTACCTTGTTGAGGTCCTCTCATTTTAATGGTATAGTACAGTACACATACTTGCGATGACTGAAATAAACAATAACTTGTTTTCTCCTTTCTTCATCTCTCAATCTCTCCACCTTCGCTGCAACCCACAATGGTTGGCTAACCACTAGGTACTTTGCTAAAAATCTGCCGTTAAAAACAGTAAAAATCTTTGAATAAATGTTACCAGGCATTTACCGTTTTAAAAACGGATATATTGACATTAAGGAGTGACATTACGGTCACCAACCAGTAAAAGTTAATAACAAAGTAGGGTATAAATGACGGTCACCAGTATTTTACTGAGATACGGACGAGAACAGTATATTTTTACGGAGAATTTACGATTAAATTTTTTTTTTTAAAGTGTACCTAATAAACTGGGGCGTGATAGAACCACGACCACAGATCCCTCACCAATTAGACCTCTCCTTCATCAACATCCCCCCTCTCTACCCCTTCATCTCCCCACCCCCCATCCTCATTCCTCCTCAACATTTGCGTTGGTCAGACGTGTTATACACCTTAGGTGAAGAGGCGTTCTCAATATTTACGAACAAGCCCACCTGTGGCCCCCATAACAAGAACTCCTGGTAATCATCATCTACTATACATTCCTTTTTAGATCAGATTGAATCTATGAACTGGGGCTCTAAGGCCTGGTCCGGGGGACTAAAAGGCCACTCAGCTTGGGGGGCAAAAGACTGAAATTGCACCATGAAGTAAAAGTCAGAAGAACGATGACATAGAATGCTAAAGAGCGAGTGCAATCAACCCTTTTACCCGCAGGCTATTTGGAACTTTCCAACCCTTAACCCCCAGGTGTTTTTTTATTTCAAGCACATTTTGCAATATATATTCTTTAAATTGCTCTAACAGCCTTAATTTTCGTCATAGAGAGGTCAGGTTGGTCTCATTCTTTTGTAGAATGCCTGAAGTTTCTAATAAAGTTATCAATAACATGCAAAAAAAATTGTAAATAGCAGTTTTTTGCATGGACGTACCAGTACGTCCATGGGGTTAAAGGGATGAGTTTTGTGAAATGCACCAGTACGTCCATGGGGGTAAAGGGATGAGTTTTGTGAAACGTACCAGTACGTCCATGGGGGTAAAGGGATGAGTTTTGTGAAATGTACCAGTACGTCTATGTAGGTAAAGGGATGAGTTTTGTGAAACATACCAGTACGTCCATTGGGGGTAAAATGGTTAGGAGATGAAGGGACACTGCAAAGACTCTTCAGCAATGCCTACAGTCCAATCATAAGAGGTGAACTGGTGACACTAACCTCACTATGGTGGTGCATTGCTAACAGTATGCAAAAGAGAAAAATTTCAAGTAATGTACTTCAGGTACAAAATAAAATTCATGTGCATAAAGACACATTGAAGGTAGAATATCACAATATTATTCTCAGATTAAAGCTGTTCTATCATTTGAGAATAAGTAAAATAAAGGTCAACTCTAAATTGGACATTAAAATTTTGGTGAATCTGTTTTTTCAAGGTACTAATAAAGAATGTTTTCTTCCACCCTCGTAGGGTTCCAATTATGTAGCACTTAGTGCTACATAATTTTGTTACAATAATATATCTACTTCAGCTATAATTTATAACTTTTGAATATAAAGACTAGTTTTCCTATTACACCTACACCAATAATTTTTAAAACAATTAGTAAAAGTCTTTCTTGTTTGGAATAGTTCAGTCAAAAATGCATACTTTTAACCAAAACGTTCTTCATCCACTAACTTAATAAGGTAAGGGTCTACTATTTTTTTCACACCTACAAATGCTTTATAATCATTATATTCCCAACTATCTCTCTCATATATCATTCATATTCCAATATTTATCTTTACATTGTATATAAAATGTGTATATCTCTATTATTATTACTATTATTACTAGTCAAGCTACAACCTTAGTTAGAAAAGCAAGATGCTATAAGCCCAAGGGCTCCAATAGATAAAAATAGCCCAGTGAGGAAAGGAAATAAGAAAATAAATAAATGATGAGAATAAATTAACAATAAATCATTCTAAAAACAGAAGCAACGTCAAAACAGGTATGTTCTCTATAAACTATTAACAACGTCAAAAACAGATATGTAATATATAAACTATAAAAAGACTCATGTCAGCCTGGTCAACATAAAAACATTTGCTCCAACTTTGAACTTTTGAAGTTCTACTGATTCAACCACCCGATTAGGAAGATCATTCCACAACCTGGTAACAGCTGGAATAAAACTTCTAGAATACTGTGTAGTATTGAGCCTTAGGTTCATCCTTTAAATGACAACTCCATCCAGAGTCTCTTGAATAACCATTGCACGATTGTGGTGGCCTAAATGGTAACGTCCCTGCGCTGAGTCATCAGAAGCGTTTGCCTGGCCCTCCCTGGTCCTAGGTTGGATGGAGAGGGGGGCTTGGGCACTGATCCTATGTATATATGGTCAGTCTCTAAAGCATTGTCCTGCTTACTAGGACAACGTCACTGTCCCTTGCCTCTGCCATTCATGAACGGAATTTAAACCTTTAAAGAGGAGCTGCTTACCAGCAGTATCTAATCCCCATCCTACTCTGGTTACTAACCTCTACATTGCACACATTAGCACATTCTGAATTTTAAGGTCCTAAAAAAGGGATTTTGACGAGAAAAAAATCTATATCTGGGCGAGGAACTTGTGTCGCCCAGTGAAATGCTCCTTAAAGCACCATTTTTAAGGTAAAAATACTGCTAAATATACCAGAGAAAAAAGTTGCATGGAATGCCAGGAATATACCCAGCTCGCTCACCCTTTATAGGGTGTCGGTATAAAAACTGGGGCGAGTGAAACCATTACCAGAGGTCCCTTTCCAATTAGACTTCTCACTCAAATTTTTAAAACAATTTGTATTTTTTCTACGCTAATACATACTAAATAATTTAAATAAGTTACTCCTAGTCCAGTTTTGTATGACAAATCAAAAGAGAAAATGGGTTGATTACATCATAATTTCCCGGTTGGAGCCCTTGGGCTTATAGCATTGTGCTTTTCCAACTATGGTTGTAGCTTAGCAATTAATAATACTGTAATAATAATAATAATAATAATAATAATAATAATAATAATAATAGGTTGCTAAGCAATGCAAGGTGGCGCTATGATATGCTTGAATGGCTTACATCACATATCTCTTGTTCATTGTGCTAAGAAGAGGCAGTCACTCCTCCCTTCTATGATCACGACTTTATTTCCATGAGTTACCCTAATAGTGCTGTGCGTATTTCTGTATCACTGTCACTAACGGTACTTTCATTAATTTGCGAGTAAAGTACAGTGATACCTCGGTAGTCGAACGACTCTATACTCGAACAATTCGGAGTTCGACCAAAATTTTCGAGAAATTTTTGCTGCGGTGCTCGACCAAAAATTCGGTACTCGACCAGCCGAACACGTGACGACCGCATGGGCTTTGTGATGATCGCGCCATCTCGGCCACTCTCGCTTGTTCGGGAAGCATCAGTTCTCTCGAGAGCGTCACTCAGACAACGCGCGATCAGCATTCGTTGTGATTTAGTGATTTTCAGTGCTTTTAATTGCTTTTTTAGCTTTCATAATGAGTCCCAAGAAAGTAATGAGTGTTAAGGGGAAGGAGAAGAGGAAAACAGTGCGAACAACGATCGAGTTGAAGAAGGAAATTATAGCGAAATATGAGAATGGTGTACGAGTGTCCGATTTAGCGGTAGAATACGGAATGGCGAAGTCGACCATTTCTACGTTTTTAAAGCATAAAGAAATGATTAAGAAGGCGAATGTTGCAACGGGAGTTACGGCGGTAACTAAGCAAAGGCCACAAGTGATTGAGGAGATGGAAAAGTTGCTTTTAATATTTATTAAAGAAAAACAGTTGGCCGGGGAAAGTGTTAGTGAAGCGTTCATTTGTGAAAAAGCGTTGCATATCTATGAAGAATTAGTGAAGAAAAGTCCGAGTACCAGTGAAAGTGATTCATTTACATTTAAAGCGAGCAGGGGTTGGTTTGAAAAGTTTCGTAATAGAACAGGTATTCATCGTGTTACTAGGCATGGGGAGGCAGCTAGTTCGGATCAAATTGCAGCCGATAAATACGTGGGGGAATTCGATCGGTACATAAATGAACAAAATTTGATCGCACAACAAGTCTTTAATTGTGATGAGACTGGGTTATTTTGGAAGAAAATGCCAGCCAATACGTACATTACCAAGGACGAGACGAAGATGCCAGGTCACAAGCCAATGAAAGATAGGCTAACATTGTTGCTGTGTGCAAATGCAAGTGGCGATTGCAAGATCAAACCCTTGTTAGTGTACCACTCGGACAACCCCCGGGTGTTCAAACGAAATAATATTTGTAAAAGTGCACTACCAGTTATGTGGCGCTCGAACACTAAATCTTGGGTCACAAGACAATTCTTTACTGAGTGGATAAACGAAGTGTTTGCCCCCCAGGTTAAGGCTTACCTCATTGAAAAGAGCTTGCCAATGAAATGTCTTCTGGTTATGGACAATGCTCCTGCACATCCTCCAGGTCTCGAGGATGACTTGAAAGAAGAATACAGCTTTATCAAAATCAAATTCTTGCCCCCCAATACTACTCCCATACTCCAGCCCATGGACCAACAGGTCATTTCAAACTTCAAAAAACTCTATACCAAGGCCCTTTTCAGAAAGTGTTTTGAAGTGACCAGTGACACGAAGTTGACCCTAAAGGAATTCTGGAAGGAACACTTCAGCATCCTCAACTCTGTTAACATGATTGACCAAGCTTGGCGAGGTGTGACCTATAGGACATTGAACTCTGCCTGGCGTAAGCTGTGGCCATCATGTGTCACAGAGAGGGAGTTTGAAGGTTTCCAACCAGAGGCGGGTCCAAGCACTGCTACCCCTGTAATTTCTGATGACACTGATGTCGTTGAGGAAATTGTTGTCATGGGCAGGAGTTTGGGGCTTGAGGTCGACAAGGATGATATTGATGAGCTTGTAGAAAGCCATTCTACCGAGTTGACTGTGGAGGAATTGTTGCACCTGCAACAACAACAGCAGCAGGATCTGATTGTGGAGCAGGAATCTTCAGAAGAGGATGAGGTAAGGGAGGATGTTCCAAGTTCTCTCATCAATGAAATTTGTTCCAAGTGGGCAGATGTGCAGGCTTTTGCTGAAAAATACCACCCAGAAATTGCAGTAGCAAACCGGGCAGTGCATATGTTTAATGATAGTGTCATGTATCATTTTCGAAGAATACTGCAGAGGAGGAAGAAACAATTAACAATAGACCAGTTTTTCACAAAAGAAAAGAAAGCTGCTACATCAAAGCCTGTTTCTCCTCCAAAGAAGAGACAAAGAAGAGAAGAAACCCCTGAAATAGATCTGCCCACCCTTTCATTGGAGAGAGAAACAACTCCTGAAGGAGAACTACCCCGCCACATCATGGAAGGGGACTCTCCTTCCAAGCAGTAACCTCCCCCTTCCATCCTCTCCACATCCATCCCTGTATGCCATCGAACCGCTGCTCAAAGGTATGTTCACTACAGTACAGAAAATGGTTTAAAATTGTTTTATTTTAGTACAGTAAATGGTTTAAAATTGTTTTATAGGATTTTCTGACCAATTTCATACACATTTAGATAATTATTGTTGTTTAGGTACACGTTTTATTAATATTTTGGGCCTGTTCGAGTGCTTGGGAACGGAATAGAATATATACCATTATTTCTTATGGGGAAAAAAAATTCGGTACTCGAACAAATCGGAGGTCGAACACGGATCTCGAACGGATTATGGTCGAGTACCGAGGTATCACTGTATCTCTTCAATTCTATCACCAAACTTTCTCAGGCTATTCTCTTTTTCCTATATGCCTTTTGGCATACACGCACTCCCATATACCAGTGGGAATCGACCTCTCCCAAACTTTCTCCATCTAATCATTGCCATAACCTTGCTATGCTTACACAATCCTTCAACTTTCTCCTCTCACAAAGTCTTTCAAACTTTATCACCCAGTATCAACGGCTTCTTTTTACTGTCACAAGGTAACACAGAATCATAAACAAACAAGCACTATTTCAAACTATTCACACAATATTTGTGTACCTTACAACTCTACACCAACATTTGCCCTTCCTTTAACATCATACATATACCAAGGCACTTCCCCAATTTTGGGGGGTAGCCGACATCAACAAATGAAACAAAACAGGGGACCTCTCCTCTCTACGTTCTTCCCAGCCTGACAAGGGACTCAACCGAGTTCGGCTGGTACTGCTGGGGTGCCACAGCCCACCCTCCCCCGCCATCCACTACAGATGAAGCTTCATAACGCTGAATCCCCTACTGCTGCTACCTCCGCGGTCATCTAAGGCACCGGAGGAAGCAGCAGGGCCTACCGGAACTTTAATATTCCTCATTATTCCACTCATACGATTACTCAACCTATATAAACGACGTAATTCCAATCATACCTAATTCCGTTTTAACACAAGTTTCACTTCTATTATAAAATTTTTTCTTACTCTCAATATATTTTTGACCGGTAACCCAAAGATTATACGAGCAGAATCAGTAGAAGTTCAAAGTTGGAGCAAATGTTTTTATGTTGACCAGGCTGACATGAGTCTTTATAGTTTATATATGACATCTGTTTTTCACGTTACTGTTTTAGAATGATTTATTGTTAACGTGTTCTCATCATTTATTTATTTCCTTATTTCCCTTCTTCACTGGACTATTTTTCCCTGTTGGAGCCCTTGGGTTTATAGCATCTTGCTTTTCCAACTACGGTTGTAGCTTGGGTAGTAGTAGTAGTAGTAGTAGTAGTAGTAGTAGTAGTAGTAGTAGTAGTAGTAGTAGTAGTAGTAATAATAATAATAATACAGTAGAAACAAGGAGGAGGGAGGTAAGAAAAGACAGGACGACACAAAGTAACAGGAAACAGACAAACATTTGCATATACATCCCTTGAGCTACCACAGAAATTGATTAACCTCAACCTATTCTATTATAAGCTCCCAAGTCTCTATTAGCCACAATCAGCTTTAAACTTATAAACTTCACCCACAACCCTTTCGTAATGAACACCTCAAAACTCTTCAACTATTAATACTTTTGTTCTTAGTCTTATTTTCACAACCATACCCCTAAAATAATCATTCAAATAAGGGATTTTGACGAAGGAAAAATCTATTTCTGGGCGAGGGACCTGTGTCGCCCAGTGAAATGCTCCTTAAAGCACCATTTCTAAGGTATAAATACTGCTAAATATACCAGAGAAAAAAGTTGCATGGAATGCCAGGAATATACCCAGCTCGCTCACCCATAAAGGGTGTCGGTATTAAAACTGGGGCGAGTGAAACCACTACCAGAGGTCCCTTTCCAATTAGACTTCTCCCTCCTCAAAATCCCCCGTTATTACGAGGTGTCGTTCACTACTTTTAATATGTTATTATGCTTACTTTTAAAGGTTTTCCCATTTGCAAACATGACAATATATTCCTCTTAATGTTTTGCCCACTACAGATATCTCGCACACCTTGTTCATTCAATCGTTCAAATTTGATATGTTTTGCCTCTTCGAGCTCCTAATTACCTTCTTTACATCCTTTAACCCGATTCAATAACTGTCAGCATATTTTAGAAATTAGGTCATTCAAGGACATAGATATTGCTAATTACATGATCAAGTAAAAGGGGTTATAAAAATATAGTCGGCTCAAAAGGTTTGGGAAAAATCACTTTATTGATAGAAACTGAGATGAAAGATCTTTAAAAAATAATCATATGTACAGTATGAACAAATTAAAGAAATACTATAAGATACACGAAAGAGAAGACAGGTAAGGCAATATTGAAGACTGACAAATGGTGCAATGGAGACAGAATAAATATAACAGATACAATGAGAGTAGATGGTGAAGCTTGGAGAGGATGGGAGGAAAGTGTAAAAAGTGGATTAATATCTTTTGGAGGTCCCAACTATATTGAGGCACGAGACGGCTGAAGCCCTACAGAAAAAGTGGGATGTTAATAATAAAATTAATCGTTTATATACTCGCTTGAGGCTTATATGGCTTCCTTCTCGGAGCAAGGTAAATGTGTTACTATCCTAAATATCTAAAATTTCCCGTTTTATTTAACTATAATAGCTATGCTCCTCTAGTGGAGCATTGGGTTCATATGGCAGTGGATGTCAACAAGAGTGTTTGCTTGAATATGCAGTTACTTTTATCTCAGTTCAACAGCCTCTTGATTTCATCAATTAGTGGGGCTCACTCTCACCCCGCCATGATATGAACCTCAGGGTAGTATAGAAATAATCAAATTATTTCTATGAATTTCACTAAGGTTCCCTGAAATAAACCGAGATAGAAGAGGTATACCATCAGATCCGTTCAAGATGAGAATGCTTCTGCCAGAGTGAACAATGACTTCTATCTTTTAGGACCTGCTTTCAAATGTAAGCCAGTGCTTCCCCACCAACAAAGACTCCAGAGTCTGAAGGCCCTGCACGTACAGTTAAGAGTTAAAAGGCAATTCATGCGTGGGGCCGATTGCTTCTCCAACCACTTTCCATACGGATGAAGATAATCCAAGATCGTGCCCCAGCCTTCCGGGGAAGCATCCATGAAAAAACACGTATATACATAACCTTTACTTCTAAAGTCACAACCTGACCCTAAGGACAAGGGGCGTCCCACTATTCTACAAATTCTAAATAATAGGAATACAAATTGTATCCAGATTGGAGGTTTTATTCCAATGACAACAGAGATGTAACTGTAATTCCCCCATCTTCTAACCAACCCATCAAAACAAACTTCTCAAGAAGCCATGGTCTCTAAGAGCCTCATCCAAATACATGCAGATATTGCTTTCATCTGCTTGACCTTCACCAACAAACTGAAGGATTAAATCTTCTTTTGAGATGGAAAAGCCTGGTAAGGAATGGTTGTTTTAATCATCCACAAATATAAAAATGGAGTCAGAAATAGGTTTTTTCACACTGACTAAAACTTCCATCCTTCTTAACCCTTTTACCCCCAATGGACGTACTAGTACGTTTCACAAAACTCATCCCTTTACCCACATGGATGTACCAGTAAGTCCTTGCAAAAAAACTGCTATTTACATTTTTTTTTTGCATATTTTTGATAACTTTATGAGAAACTTCAGGCATTTTCCAAAATAATGAGACCAACCTGACCTCTCTATGACGAAAATTAAGGCCGTTAGCGCAATTCAAATAAAATATATAGCAAAATGTGGTTGAAAAAGAAAATGCCTGGGGGTTAAGGGTTAGAAAGTTCCAAATAGCTTGGGGGTAAAAGGGCTAGCATCAAAACTACCACTCCCAGTTTTCAATCTAGGAATCCGGTGGTCATAACGAGCTAACCGGATAATAAGGATGTGGGGGTTCCAAAATACCTGAAGTAAATCGACATAGCGAGATTCGTGATGAGGTTACAGACTGTAATACGATGTGTGCCATCAGAATCCTTAATAACTGGTACAATACTATCGCTAGGCAAAATTTTATGAATTTAGCCTAGGGTTCGTACATACCAGAAGTCCACTACCACCAACTCCTAATAACTTGGCAATAGCCTGAGCAGTAATCCCCAGCCTAGTCTTCTCTGGATTTATTACTGAACTAAAAGACACTTCTTCTTTTACGTTTGGAGTCCTTAACGCGAACTTTGGTACCCATAAGCTGACGAGATTGTTCAATAAGAGGGACTGGAAAGCTAAAACACTCAGCTTAATGACTGGAGGCTGTCGTGTTTGCGTAGCATTCGCATGACTGCAGATCGATCCCCGCCCGGGACAGTGAGTTTAAGCTGTTTACTGTGGAGGCCACTGCTGTGCTTTGGCACCAAAGTGGGGGGTTGGGCTTGCCCGCCTGACGTTCTGGCGAGCATCAGAACACTGACGAAACTGGAACTGAAACCAGACACCTTTAACCTTAAAATATACTGCCCTCGACACGTTGCACCAAGGGAGTGCGTATCTTTAAGCATTAAACCCAATGAAAATTACCACATGAATGCATAGAAAAGCCAGAAGAAGCCATTCCCTATCAATCTCATGCTAAACAGCCCATTTATACTATATCAAACCACACAATCTGGCTTTGCTGAGCGTAACTATGTGACCGGCAGTAACAACTAAATAAAAGACTGAAATAACCGTTACCATTTGGTGTCCTCAAGCACTCTTATTGCCATTTACTACCATATAAACACAATAACTCCAATAGATGGGAGTGTCTATTATGACTATTATTACTTGCTAAACTACAACCCTAGTTGGAAAAGCAGGATGCTATAAGCCCAGGAGCTCCAACAGGGAAAATAACCCCGTGAGGAAAGGAAACAAGGAAAAAGAAAATACTTTAAGAAGAGTTACAACTTTGAAATAAATGTCTATTATATAAACTATAAAAACTTTAACAAAACCAGAGGAAGAGAAATAAGATAGAATAGTGTGCCTGAGAGTACCCTCAAGCAAGAGAACTCTGACCCAAGACAGTGGAAGACCATGGTACAGAGGCTATGGCACTAACCAAGACTAGACAATAATGGTTTGATTTTGGAGTGCCCTTCTCCTAGAAGAGCTGCTTACCATTGCTAAAGCCTTTCTTCTACCCTCACCAAGAAGAAAGTGGCCACTGAACAATTACAGTACAGTGCTTAACCCCTTCGATGAAAAAGAATTGTTTGGTAATCTCAGTGTTGTCAGGTGTATGAGGACAGAGAATATATAAAGATTAGGCTACACTATTCTATGAGTGTATGTAGGCAAAAGGAAAATGAACCGTAACCAGAGAGAAAGATCCAATGTAGTACCGTCTGGCCAGTCAAAAGACTCCATAACTCTCTAATGGTGGTATATCAACGGGTGGCTGGCGCAAAAGAAAATGGAAGACTTGACTAGCTTCTAGAAAGAAGTCACTTCAACCTCAGAAGATTAATGGAAATAATGGAGGCAGGGCAAGGCTGTGAGGGAGGACAGAATCTTCTTGAGATGTGAAGAGTCATGAGAACCCAGAGATTTAACGAGACAAAGTAAAAGATCTTTGAGACAATCATATGAATCCAGGTACTTTAGAGTACAGTACTTGTAAAACAGAACTAGTATCATTTCTACTTAGCTTTCAAATACAGTACAGTACAGTATAAGAAGAATGTTGAAAAGGGAAAAATCTGACATATCGTCACCCTCATAAACTAATTGCCTAAGTCATTTTCTCCACTTGTTGGGAACTCAAAAAAAAATCCTTCTCATTTCCTAATTCTTTATATCATTGTCTTGAGTTTCAATTCACAAATTCTTAGCAGAAGAATTTGAGAATTAGAATTTGTTAATTGAAGCTCAATACAATGATATAAAGAATTAGGAAATGAGAAGTTTTTTTTTATTTACCAACAAGTGGAGAAAATGACTTAGGCAGTTAGTTTATGAGGGTGACGATATGAGAAAAACCTTTTTCCATTCAGGAATAGAGTGTAAAGCGAAGGCTATTTTTCTTATTGAAAAGGTTATCAGAGAATGTAGTAGAGAAGCAAAACAACCTGGAAACTATGTATACGTTTTTTTTTAATAATTACAACACTACTGATCAGCAAAACAATGTTGTTACGGAATGCAAATAGAGCCAGAGAGGAAAATGAATCGGCTATCAATATGATAGAAAGCTTATATAAGTTTATGACAAATAGCTATGATTAACTGAGAAACTAAAACAAGTAGACTGCAATAAGGAAACATATAATACTGTACTGTACGGTTGGAGAAGCAAAGAAAACTTTTAATGGAAAAGAAAAGTCTATGGAAAATAGGAGCATATCAGCATAATGTATAAAAAGAATGGTGAAATGATGTTTAGCAAATTTGATGTATCAGTTTGAAATGCAAACAATTGAAGACGAACTGGATGTAGAAGGTATGTCGATGTGAAGGAGCTTTTTGTTTCGTAGGCCGAGAGAATAACAAACGAGACTTATTAGAAAAGAAATTGAGGTAAATTGGGGATTTTGACGAAGGAAAAATCTATTTCTGGGCTCAACCTGTGTCACTCCGTGAAATGCTCCTTAAAGCACCATTTCAAAGGTATAAATACTGCTGAATATACCAGAGAAAAAAGTTGCATGGAATGCCAGGAATATACCCAGCTCGCTCACCCCTAAAGGGTGTCGGTATTCAAACTGGGGCGAGTGATACCACTACCAGAGGTCCCTTTCCAATTAGACTTCTCCCTCCTCAAAATCCCCCATTACTTCGAGGTATCATTGAGGTAAAATAAGGATTTATGAAATAAATGAAGGAACAACTCCAAGGTGTGAACTGCACTGAGAAGATAAGGTTTAAAAGTCTAATTAGTCAAGAAAAAGAAAAGTGAGGAGAAAAACAGGGAGAAAGAAATGCATTGCTGGAATAAGAAAAATGACAGTAGAGTGAGAATTGTCACATAACTTATGTAGGTGGCAATATGAAGAATACTGCTATGTTTATGATCTCCGTCACACCACGCAGCACAGTATATAAGATTTCCTTCTATAAATATTCTTAGATTTATACTAACACCTAATCTTGCAGCATTCAGACCTCCTCTTCTTCTATCTTTCCCCTACCCAGCTATGGTTTAAAGTACTTACTTCAACACAAGACTCAACTTCCTTAAGACAGATTTTTTCATTTAATTATCATAGTTTATTTACTCATTAAACCTTTTCTTCAGATTTACTTTCTCCCCTTCCTCTTCCATGTGATCGTAACTCAAATTTTCTAAAATTATTGCGTAATAAAACCTCACTTTTTATCTACCCGCTAATATAAACTTTCTATTGCTTCATACTCATTTTCTATACTGTACTCTACCTTAACCGTTTTACCCCCAAGCTACTGTATTTGGAACTTTCCATCCCTTAACCCCCAAGCATTTTTTTTTCAAGCACATTTTGCACTATATTTTTTTTAAATTGCTGTAACAGCCTTAATTTTTGTCATAGAGAGGTCAGGTTGGTCTCATTCTTTTGGAAAATGCCTGAAGTTTCTCATAAAGTTATCAAATATATGCAAAATAAATGTAAATAGTAGTTTTTTGCTAGGACGTACCAGTACCTCCATTGGGGTAAAGGGATGAGTTTTGTGAAACGTACCAGTACGTCCATTGGGGGTAAAAGGGTTAAGAATGTAACAATATGTACTTCAGATATAAAATCTAAATGATTATATGTAGAATGATAACATATTATACCAATATAAGCATCAAACCAAATTTTCTCGCCTTTTACCCATGGTTTGTCTAGTACTAACTGCAAGTCCAGTAGTCTTTTGCATTTCATAATTTTTCACACTTTGCTTGAGAAATAAAAACTTACTGTATCTGTTATTTCAACCATTTCGTTAACCATAACATCAATGCCTCTAACAAAACATTTCATGAGATTCAATTTCCCGAATCTTTACACGAGAAATAAAAACATATCTGTACGGGTGATATCTCAACCATTCCGTCACATCAAACGAAATGGGAACATTTTCAACTCTGTGTCCCTCGCAACTGTGTCTCTAGCAAAACATTTCATGAGACTCAATTTCCCGAATCTTTACACGAGAAATAAAAACACATCTGTACGGGCAATATCTCAACCATTCCGCCACATCAAACGAAATGGAACGTTTTCAACTCTGTGTCCCTAGCAACTGTCTCTCTAGCAAAACATTTCATGAGACTCAATTTCCCGAATCTTTACACGAGAAATAAAAACATATCTGTACGGGTGATATCTCGACCATTCCGTCACATCAAACGAAATGGGACATTTTCAACCATCTGATGAAATTCAACCTCCTGAAAATCATTTGAATAAACAATTTTAAGCACATGAAATTGAAGAATTGATAAACATCCTGTCATTTCTGACAACATTTCAATGATGAAAATATTAAATGCAATATTAAATCTCAAGTCATATACTCCATACCAATATTAGTCATTAGTAAAAACACACGTACTACGTATGTCACTTTAACAGTTCAATATATAAAACGAAATATTTGCAACTGAAGCATAAATCACAGCATGCATCATGAATACCATGGTCAACACCAACACCTAAATGGCAGGCAGAAAAGGGGAGGGGGGGAGGGGAGGTGAAATTAAGGCTAAAATACTGACTGGGATAAAATTAGCTCAGCAGCCACACCAAAAGGGTAAGTCACAGACACGTACAGAACACAATATGTATATAACAATAAGGGCAAGGCTGTACTGATGCATAATGTAAATCAACTGTGCTTGAAAACCAATGGATTAAAAATTATATTGCAAACATTTATATACAGAGTTTAGTCATAAACGTTATTGGGAAAATAAAAGGATAGAAACTGAAATGACGCCATTGTAAAATGGCAGACTTTAAAACCGGTGTTCTGTTGTAAAATGTATTTCGTCATCCAGGTTACAATGACTTCGTCACTCCAAACTTCAAAAAGAAATCATAAAAGGGGGTCTCCGTTATATGCTTGATGCATACTGTGTTGCATAAAATATGTAACCTAAGTATTCCCTTTGCACATACAGTTAATAATCTCATTTTTACCATTTAATCTTTTTCGTGAAATTGGGTTCATTTGTTCCAGAACTTCATATTTGATGCTCAAATTTTTGGTTTCAGTAAATGTTTAAACTGCCTTTTTCCTTGGGAAAAAAAACCCACAGGGGTCTCTAGTAATCAACAATAAACACTTTATTTCCGTCTTAAAAAACGCTCTGCACTTCCCTTCAGAGAGAAAATCTACTTCGTCTGCTTTATTCAAAAGTGCTGATCTGAAAAGGTGTCGCCATAATGAAACAAAAACCTAACATCTGAAAACCTCAAAACCATAAAGCCTAACAATATTAAAGATCTTACAATTAACGAAATACTTCAAGAGTGAATAAAAAACTTTGCTGCTGATAATGGATACACATCATAGGTACATTCTCTCTCTTTCAGAATATGAATGGAAAAACCCACCTTGTCCTGAATTTGAGCGGATTACATCGACTCCGTGCTGTTGCGAGTTATAAGCAGCTCTGGCTCCGGACGGGTCTGGATAATACCGAGGGTTCCCCCCACCACCATTCGGAGGTGTCATGGAGGCGTTGACATCCCCTTTACCTGTGAACACAGCAAGATGTTTTCCATGATCAACAGCAGAGAGAGAGAGAGAGAGAAAGAGAGAGAGAGATAGGCAAGTTTGGCTATTGCTCGAGAGCTAGTGCTCTGGCTGCTGGTGGGTAATAGCAGCAGCATCAGCAAGGAGTGGTGTGTTTATGATTCGCTATTGAATGTACGGATGAATCACAGATATAATTGTCTTTTATGTAGTCTGCAGCTAGAAGCATGTGGGGGGGAAAGCCTCGGACGCATTAATGTTTTGCAAGTTAATGTAACAGAATAGTAAAACCACCTTTCATCAACAGAGGGGCCACGGCCTGGGTTTGTAGGCCACCGCCATAAAAGTAATCTCTATTATAGTTCATTGTCGCTCTCATGGGATCACCTCCACTCATATCCGTCATCCTGAAAGACTCAGAGCCCCCTGAGAATTTAAGAAAAAAAAAAAAAGGAAACATTTCTCTATAGTCTTTTCAATTAAAGTTAACCTGTATGTGCATTCATAAAACAGACTGTCGTCTCATATTTCGGCATCAATTTTTCCACCATTTACCTCCCTTGAACATTCGTGAGTTCTGTTCACATTCTAATCTCTTTGGAGTAGCCTAAATTCCTTTTTTCCATTACCTCTACCAAAGTGTGTGTGTGTGCTTTAGTAAAATCAGTTTATATAAAAGTATTAAAATATTATTAATGATACTGTACACTATTTAAAACTCAATAATAAAAGTTTATGTTCTAAATTATTTATAAACTCTAAAAGCAATAAAATGGGTTAATGTTACAAAAAAATATAAACTAAACCTGCCAAGTAATGCTACATGTTCCTTTGAAAAGCATTTTAAGGTGTCTGAGAGTTATGAACACTCCGTCATGAAAATTGGACAACTGTATAATGTTACAAATATGAACTAAAATAATTCTTTTGTGATATACTTGAAGGGAACTTGTTTCATCATCTACGGCACTCATCGGACAATGAAGCACACTTAAGATTCGAAAACTATTCTAGAGGTCGCCTCTAACTAAAAAAAAAATGTTTGTCACGTTCAACACCGACACAACTGCCGAAGGATTTCAGATTAAGCTTGGGACAGAGAAAAACAGAATCTAAAGCACAATATTAACATAAAAAAAGTTCAGTTCCAAAAATAAACTGCCAAAATGGGATGGAAAATAAATAAATAAATGACTCGAGTGAATGGAGGGTAACAAAAGCTAATTTTTCTTAACGGAATGTGCTCTCAAGTTTCATTGCAAGTATAAAAAAGCTAAGGAGCGAGTACTTCACAAAACAGTACTCGGAATTACAAATAAAAATACTGATACAAATAAAAGAATGACATATGAACCACATTACTGCAACTAATCACCATGAACAATGAAAGATTCAAGTAATAAAAGTGTCGACATACGTTTTTTACCACAAGAACATCAAACAAGTTTAAGCAGAATCGTTAGGAAATCTCACTTACCTATGTGGTCGAACTGCCCGTGATGATTCGGAGGTGGAGGCCCCTTTTTGGGGCAACACATGTTCTGGCCCATCCTTAGCTTCGTTCATTCACCTGCAAAAATAGATCGAATGATTCATTGATTTCGATACGGATTCTGGCACGGCATTTTCAAAAGGCGACTAGTCTAGGAGTTATACTCAATTTTTATCAATGAGGCGCATTTGCATCGACTCGCAGCAGTGCCCCTTTAGCTCGGAAAAGTTTCCTGCAATCTGATTGGTTAGAATTATCTTGTCCAACCAATCAGCGATCAGGACACTTTCCCGAGCTAAAAGGGCACCCCTGCGAGGCAGATTTGCACCGACTCGCAGCGGTGCCCTTTTAGCTCGGAAAAGTTTCCTGCAATCTGATTGGTTAGAATTATCCTGTCCAACCAATCAGCGATCAGGACACTTTCCGAGCTAAAAGGGCACCCCTGCGAGGTAGATTTGCACCGACTCACAGCGGTGCCCTTTTAGCTCAGAAAAGTTTCCTGCAATCTGATTGGTTAGAATTATCTTGTCCAACCAATCAGCGATCAGGGCACTTTTCCGAGCTAAAAGGGCACCCCTGCGAGTCTGTGCAAATCAGCCTCACTAAAAAGAATTGACTATAGTTCTATTGATTGCAGATTCTATCTAAAGTCTACTTCATTTCATTGATTACACTTTTTTGCAACATTAAATCCTATACATTACTATGCCCATATAATAGTAAACTATATTTATTAATTTCTACATGTATTCTAGCATGGCATTTTCAAAAGGCAACTAGATAAGTTAGTTCAATTGACTGTAGATCCAGCTGTCAAAGATTACAATATTCAATTCTATTCATCACAAAAGTATGGGTTTAATTGATTACAATATTTCTCAACAGTAAATCCTAACCAATAGTATTCCTGTACAATGCCTGTATTGCTGTACACAATAAGTATGTACAGGTTAATCAACAAATATAGGGGAGCTAGTTCCCTGGTCTTTTGCCAGAGCTGATAAACGAGAGAATGCGTGTATAGGTTTGTCAAATAAATGCTGCAACAGGATGTAGCCTATATAATGTATAATTTACTTTAGAAATTTTGATACCGGGATCTTGTAAAACAAACATCAATTCGAATATGAATGTTTTTTTTTTTTTTTTATTTCTTGGTAGATTATTTTATATGAATTCAAAATACACATACTATAGTCCATTTCTTTTAGCGATGCATATTTGCACTGACTCACGGCGGTGCCCTTTTAGCTCGGAAAAGGTTCCTCATCGCTGATTGGTTAGAATTATCTTGTCCAACCAATCAGGGATCCGGAAACTTTTCCGAGCTAAAAGGGCACCGCTGCGAGTCGGTGCAAATATGCATCGCTAAAAGAAATGGACTATAAGTACACAGTACCTTGTAAGGCCTCCTATATCTATTTTAGATTATTTATTCTACCGGTACTTGTTGGAAAACAGTAGGATAGCAGTTCCTTCTTTTGATGACAGTGCCTCTTGACAACTTTTATCTTATGACGGGCCAAGAGTACGCTGCGACTCAAAAGCGAGATGAAAGCAGCTGAGTCTTGCCCCTTCAAATTACTCTAGATCAGAAGGCTGGGTGTTCGAGTCACTCCGGGGTCACCAATGCGACGGGCCAAGACACAATTGCTTTCATCTCGCTTTTGAGTCGCAACCTACTCTTGGGCCGTCATAATCTCACAGCATGAATGTTTATTGTTATCATTCTATTTAGCAACACTAAAACTGATTTCAAACATCACATGAAGATTTTGTAATTGGCACTTCTTAATAATTTCTATAAACTTCTGATGGATGAAATGCATTGCAATACTTATCTTGAAATAAGGTGCAACAGAACCTTTTTAATTTTACTTGTCAAAGGAGACAAATGACTTTTTGTTGAACTTAGAAATTACATCGCTGGCACAACACTGCTATGGATGGAATACTTTTATATTCAAGAAAGGCTACAACAGCGTACTGCCTTGAAGCGTCATTGTCCCCCGCCACACACCTATCTATCAGGCGTCTTCCTTTAAGTGGATAGTGTTTTTTTACTTTTTATGTCTTATAAATGTATTTGGCTTCAATATTATCATCTCAGTTCTTTTTTTTTTTGGATGCTTGTTTCATTACACTACAAGCTAAATTATGGCAATGATCAATCGGCCAGAATTTAAGCTTTAGGACAGCGTAAGTTCCCAGAGCAAGTTTCCAGCTTTATTTCTTTGTTACTATCAACATTGTATTCAATAATAAAGACTTCATGCTTCCTGCAAAGACCCTCAAGATCACTAATCCCTCCAGTGAACCATTGAGAGTATATTCAGGCACAATACTCTATTTGTTTCCTTATTTTCTTTCCTTATTGGGCTATTTTTCCTGTTGGAGCTGTTAGGGTTTTAGCATCTTATCCAATTAGGAAAACTTTGAACTTTTGAAGTTCCACATATTCAACTACGGAGCAATAACTTGATTTTGGAGTGTTCTTTTCCTGGAAGAGCTGCTTACCATAGCTAAAGAGTCTCTTCTACTCTTGCCAAGTGGAAAGTACCCACTGAACAATTACAGTGCCGTAATTTTCCTTAGAGTGAAGAAGAATTTTCCTATTACCTTAATGTTCTCAGGTGTTCGAGGAAAAGGGAGAATGTGTAAAGGCCAGACTTTTTGTTGAATGTGTAAAGTGCATTTTAGGCATAAATCCCTTATAGTGTATAACGCAGTTTTCAATGAGCTTTAGCACTGACAATTGGTTCTCACTCTATAGTACTGTCTGCAACATCATAATGAGAAATTTCAAATTTAGCTTCCTCTTTCCACACTTAATTTTTGAAGTGCATTCTTTAAGGAGCCCTTTTGGTTTACTGTTATTTTACACTATTTCTTCCTTCATTCTATTGAGACAATAGTCAGATGACATGAAAACATCTAAAATCCTTGGCAACTTTTTCCTTACTGTTTCATAAGCATCATCTGTTCTAAGTCATATTTTAATCTAATCATATAGCAGTACAGTACATCATTACTGATGATATTTAAGGTTCCTCAGTAGATGATGAATGTAGTGTGAATTATTCTCAGACACTTCCCTAGACATCATCTGTTCTAAGTCATATCTTAATCTAATCATATAGAAGTACAGTACATCAGTACTGATGATATTTAAGGTTCCTCAGTAGATGATGAATGTACTGTAGTGTGAATGATTCTCAGACATGGTACCACTACTCATGCCATCTGTACGCATTGTCATAGCTCACCCAGCCAATTTTTGACTTACATACCTTGCCACATGTTAGACACATTAGATGAGAAACATGGCCGCAGAGACTTCTCGCTGGGTGGATTGCTGCTGCAAGTTAGACAAATCAGATGAGAAATATGGCAGCAAAGACTTCTCGCTGGGGGGATCGCTGCTGCATGTTAGACAAATCAGATGAGAAATATGGCAGCAGAGACTTCTCGCTGGGTGGATCGCTACTGCCTTTTTTTAAGGCGAGATGCATTGCACAACCATGTAACAGGTAAGTGACCCTGTTGTTAATAGCCGCTCTCCAGACCATAGATGCCACCTATACTAGTTTCCAGGTTAATTGGTAGAATTTTCCATTTCTTTAAAGTTGAATTGGCTATGACTTCGTATCACTTCTTCGGTGGTTGTCTTTTTATCTGCCAGTATCAAATTTAATCTGGGAGCTGTTCTTCAGGTATACAGATCATGTACCAAGCCAGTATAGCTACTGTTTGGTGAGCAAGGCTTCACTACTTTTACACCCCGTTCATTGCAGATTCTCTGTGTGTTGAATATGATATTTCAAGGACCGGCCTATTCATTTTTGCAAACAGGAAATATGTAAGTGTTCCTGCTGATGTTGATATAGTGTTCATGCCTCTGCACCATAGAAGAGTTGATATACACTCTGATTTAAATACTTGGGTTTTAGTAGTCAGTCTCAATTGATATACACAGTGGTTTAAATACTTGTAGTCAGTTTCAGGCATTTGTTCAGAAAACCATAGTCCCCAGCCTGCCAAAAAGTATGGGAAACTGATTATTTTCTCCAGCATATCTCTATCAATCTCAGTAGTGGAGGAAACAATGCAACCAATGTATTTGAAAAATGGCTCCACCTGCACTATCAGCAGGGAAACCAAACACATTCTTATTTGGCTTAATTTGTTGTACTAATACTTCTGCTTTTCTTGCATTTACCTGTAAGCTAAGTAGCTGGTACAGTATATTGTAGACAGGGTGTCTAACATGAGTTGTAATGACTCTGGAGTGTTAGCTAAAATGTAGATAGGGTGTCTAAAATGTGTTGTATTGACTCTGGAGTGTTAGCCAAAATGTAGATAGGGTGTCTAAAATGTGTTGCGTTGTCTCGAGTGTTAGCCAAAATGTAGATAGGGCGTCTAAAATGTGTTGCATTGTATGTGGATAGGGTGTCTAAAATGTGTTGCATTGACTCTGGAGTGTTAGACAAAATGCCAGCTTATGGACATGTAACTGTCTGGTATTGAACAGGCTACCATTCATTCAGTATTTCATTTGGGTCCTATCTTCTCTGAGTTAGCCCTGCAATAGTCATTATTGAAGAGATGAAGAGACTGAAAAGGTCAGGGACCAAAACCTCACCTTTTTTTAGTGCCATTTGAACAGTTAAGGGTTAGGACTCAATATGATAATACTGAAGGTAGTAGGTTGGCCAAGGAACCAGCCACCCATTGAGACACTACAACTGGAGAGGTATTGGGTCCTCTGACTGGCCAGATAGTACTACATTGGATCACTCTCTCATTACGGCTCAATTTTCCTTAATGTATAGATTCACCAAATAGTCTGGCATATACTTTACACATTCTCCCCTTTCCTCAAACACCTGAGAACATTAAGGTAATAGAAAATTCTTCTTCACTCAGGGGGAAACTATGGCACTGTAATTGTTCAGTGGGTACTTTCCACCTGGCAAGAGTAGAGGAGACTCTTTAGCTATGGTAAGCAGCTCTCCCAGGAAAAGGACACTCCAAAATCGAATTATTGCTCTGTAGTTGAACACACGGAACTTCAAGTTGAACCCGCAGAACTTCAAAAGTTCAAAGTTTTCCTAATTGGATAAGATGCTAAAACCTTCCTACAGGAAAAATAGCCCAGTAAGGAAAGAAAATAAGGAAACAGATAGAATAGTGTGCCTGAGTATACCCTCAAGCAAGAGAACACTAACTCAAGACAGTGGAAGACCATTGTACATAGGCTATGGCACTACCCTACACTAGAAAACAATGGTTTGATTTTGGAGTGTCCTTCTCCTAGAAGAGCTGCTTACCACAGCTAGAGAGTCCCTTCTACCCTTACAAAATGGAAAGTAGCCAATGATAGACATATCCTACTTATTTCTTTGAATTAATTATATGCTCTTATCTATATTTCTCCTCTGATTGATCCATCCATATACCAAAGGCCCTTCCCCCAATTTTGGGGGGTAGCCAACATCAACAAGAACAAAACAAAAAAGGGGACCTCTACTCTCTATGTTCCTCCAGCCTAACCAGGGACTCAGCCGAGTTCAGCTGGTACTGCTAGGGTGCCACAGCCCAACCTCCCACATTTCCACCACAGATGAAGCTTCATACTGCTGAGTCCCCTACTGCTGCTACCTCCGCGGTCATCTAAGGCACCGGAGGAAGCAGCAGGGCCTACCGGAACTGCGTCACAATCGCTCGCCATTCATTCCTATTTCTAGCACGCTCTCTTGCCTCTCTTATATCTATCCTCCTATCACCCAGAGCTTTCTTCACACCATCCATCCACCCAAACCTTGGCCTTCCTCTTGTACTTCTCCCATCAACTCTTGCATTCATCACCTTCTTTAGCAGACAGCCATTCTCCATTCTCTCAACATGGCCAAACCACCTCAACACATTCATATCCACTCTAGCCGCTAACTCATTTCTCACACCCGTTCTCACCCTCACCACCTCGTTCCTGACCCTATCTACTCGAGATACACCAGCCATACTCCTCAGACACTTCATCTCAAACACATTCAATTTCTGTCTCTCCATCACTTTCATTCCCCACAACTCCGATCCATACATCACAGTTGGTACAATCACTTTCTCATATAGAACTCTCTTTACATTCATGCCCAACCCTCTATTTTTTACTACTCCCTTAACTGCCCCCAACACTTTGCAACCTTCATTCACTCTCTGACGTACATCTGCTTCCACTCCACCATTTGCTGCAACAACAGACCCCAAGTACTTAAACTGATCCACCTCCTCAAGTAACTCTCCATTCAACATGACATTCAACCTTGCACCACCTTCCCTTCTCGTACATCTCATAACCTTACTCTTACCCACATTAACTCTCAGACTTCCTTCTCTCACACACCCTTCCAAATTCTGTCACTAGTCGGTCAAGCTTCTCTTCTGTGTCTGCTATCAGATACAGTATCATCCGCAAACAACAACTGATTTACCTCCCATTCATGATCATTCTCGTCTACCAGTTTTTAATCCTCGTCCAAGCACTCGAGCATTCACCTCTCTCACTACTCCATCAACATACAAGTTAAACAACCACGGGCGACATCACACATCCCTGTCTCAGCCCCACTCTCACCGGAAACCAATCGCTCACTTCATTTCCTATTCTAACACATGCTTTACTACCTTTGTAGAAACTTTTCACTGCTTGCAACAACCTGTCCACCAACTCCATATAACCTCATCACATTCC